>NW_007038894.1:0-1281 GCF_000164805.1 Carlito syrichta | reverse complement strand
TCCTGGACCTGCTGGGCTCCGGCGATCCTTCCACCTCAGCCTCCCATGTAGCTGGCACTGCATGCATGCACCACCACGCCCAGCTGATCTTTTGATTGATTGTAGAGACGAGCTTGCCAGGTGGCCCTGGCTGGTCTTGAACCCCTAGGCTCAGGAAAGCCACTTGCCTCAGCCTTCCAGAGTGCTGGGGTGACAGGCATGAGCCCCCGTGCCTGGCCACATCGTGCACTCTTTTTTTGTTTTTGTTTTTGTTTTTTTTGAGTTGGAGTCTCACTCTGTCACCCAGACTGGAGTGCAGTGGCCGCTCCCGGCCACCACAGCCTCGACCTGCTGGGCGCCGGCGATCCCCCCGCTTCAGCCTTCCAAGTAGCTGGAACTATAGGCGCACGCTACCACGCCTGGCTAATTTTTGATTAATAGTAGACATGAGGTCTCACCAAGTTGCCCAGGCAGTATCATGCTAAAGGTAATCAATTCTGGAGAACAGGTCTTTCTTTAAATTAAGAAATTTCTTTATGACCGGTGTCATTCTATTTTGCTTTATTGAAACAGCAAGAGCTCTTAGGTAGAAAGATATAGTTGACTTTTGCAGTTGCATGAAATGGTTAAACGCGTGGTAAGTTCCATGGAATTCACCTCAAAGTTATACTGTAGGATTGTTAAATCTCCAGAAGTCTTAACCCCAAAGGAGACAGACTAGGACAACATACGGGGGTGAGGAGATGGGTTAGTATTTACTTAAGGCCTTCACAAATATAGCGTGACTCTTGGTTTAGGATTATGAAAATGTATTATTTCCAACGGGATTCATTTGGGAAATCATCTTGATTTTTGTTTTTCCAGTTTCAAAGTCAGGGTTTTGTGTGTGTGTTTTCTGGCCTCTTGTGAGCCTCACGCTCAGAGGTCCAGAAGGAGGAACATTCCAGTGTCTCCAGCTCCACGCCTTCAGGTTCTGGGCCACTTGAGTCGGCCCAGCAGAAAAGCTCCTGATTTCTCTTGCCATTTCAGAACCAGTGGCTGCATGGCTAGTGGCCAGCCCTTCCCATGTATTTGAGATCAGGAGGACAAGAATGAACCTTCATGGAGCGCGTACTGTGTGCAGTCTACTTTGAATCCTCGCCACAGCCCACTGGGGTGGGGATTACTGTCAATGTTTTACAGATATGGCCGCCAAGGCAAGAGATAAATATGACTCACCTGTAGTGTAGGGGAGACGAAATCTCTTTCCTTCCCATCTTAGTTGGGTTCGGGGCTGAGCACAGATTCGCGAGAGAAGAGCGT
>NW_007038893.1:0-890 GCF_000164805.1 Carlito syrichta | reverse complement strand
TGCTATATATCGATATGTAGTAGAGAGAGCCATATATTACTATGTAGCAGAGAGAGCTATGTATCAATGTCTATATACACATGTGGGGAGAAATTAATAGGCCAGGTTTCACAGGATGTGGACTCCAGCTCCCCACTTCTTGAAATAGCTTCCTGCACTTACACGTACTCACACACATGTGCACCTGTATTAATACTCTTGCTCTCCAAAAATGTCTGAATTTCCTTTGTCCAGGCATGCGGTAAGGTTGTGTTTCCTTGCCCCTTTGAATCTGGACAAGGCCACGCAGCTTGTTGGCCAGCAACTCATGTGTCCATGCCAAGTGGGAATTCGCAGGCCAGCATGCAGCTCACCCCACACTCCCATTCCTGAGGTGACCACACAACTCATCATGACAGGAGGTCTACCAGTCTAGGTTTCTGAGGGAGTTCGATAGGCAGAGACTCTTGACAGCCTGTGTTGGGCCTGTGGTGGCAACATCTGAGGTGTGGTTGTGTTACCACAGCACAACCACACCATTCAACCTGGGGATTGCACGACTTTTCAATGAAAGGCTTGTAGTGAGTACTTGAGGCCTTGCGGGCCATACATGGTCTCTGCCACAGATTCCTCTTTTTCTTCTTTCTTCCTCTTTTTCTTTTTCTTCCTCTTTGGAGGCTTGATACCTTTAAAGTATATATATATTCTTAGTTCCCAGACTCTACAGAAATAGGCTACAGGCCAGATTTGGCCCTTGTGGCATAATATCCTGACTCCCAGACTAGGCTATCCTGAGTGTAGAACACAGCTTTCTTAACTACCGTCTCAGGATTTCCTTGAAAATAAAACAATAGCCTGTAATCCTGCGCCTTTGGGAGGCTGAGGTGAGTGGATTGCCTGAGCCCACGGGT
>NW_007038892.1:0-900 GCF_000164805.1 Carlito syrichta | reverse complement strand
CCTCCCAAGGGCCACACGGGCGCCTCCAGCGGAGCAGGGAGCATGCCTCTCAAAGTAGCGGGGAAGGCTGTGCTCAAGGTATGCGTGGGTTCCTCTAGGCATGGGGTACTTGTGTTAGGGAGGGCCCATGTCCAGGTGTGTGATGTCTCTGGGGCTGGGGTGCGGGGGAAACGAATTTTTTGTGCTCCCGAGGATGAACCAGCTTAGGGTACTCACAGTACGTAATATGTGCTCAATAAATGTTAGCCATTCTTTGGCCTCATTTGACTCAGGGCCAGGAGCTGGGCTGGGTGTCTTTAGGTCCTTATGGCACCCCAGTATGGCAGATGCTAGGGCCCCCCTTTGATAGCTGAGGTTTGGAGTCACTCAGTGGATGACACTCCATCCCTTCCTGGGACTGCTGCTTGGATCTGGTGTCATCCAAGGCCCCCGAACCCTTGGCCAGGGCACAGGGAGATGGCGTGTAAAACAAGTCCTTTAGCCGGTGGTCTGGGCACACTTAGGGGCCAGGTCCTAAAGCTGCTGTCCATCACATTCACAGCCTGAGCCGGACGGATCCTGTAAGCTAGATCTTGTAAGCCGCAGTGAGAGAGAGTGAAGTTAGACATCACGAAGAACTTTTAATTGCAAGGGTGTGTGTGTGACCTTGGTCCTAGGGAAGAAAGAAGGCCATTTAGTTGGGATTGGAGGCTATTTGTTTTTCTTTCTTTTTTCTTGAAGGAAAGTATTTGTGATCTGGAATGAATGTGTCTGTGTGTTGACATGGTAAGGGTGGTGTCTTGTCTGGATGTGGGAGGAGGGACGGATGGGATTTGGGAAGGTAAGCAAGTGAGAAGATTTTAGAATGGCCTGCATACTGCAAAGAAGGCGGGGAAACCTAAGTTTTTTTGGTTTGGTTTG
>NW_007038891.1:0-903 GCF_000164805.1 Carlito syrichta | reverse complement strand
TTACCTCGGCCTCCCAAAGTGCTAGGATTACAGGCTGAGCCACCGAGTCTGGACTTTTTTTATTTTTTTTAAGTGACAGGGTCTTTCTCTGTCTCCCAGGCTGGAATGCAGTGGTGCAATCATAGCTCACTGCAGCCTCCAACTCCTGGCCTCGAGCCATCTTCCTGCCTCAGCCTCTCAAGTGGCTGGGACTAAAGGAATGTGCCACCACATTCAGCTACTTTTTACAAAGTTTTTCCTAGAGGCGAGGTCTTGCTATGTTGCCCAGGATGTTCTCAAACTCTTGGCCTCAAGCAATCCTCCCTCCTTGGCCTTCCAAAGTGCTGGGATTCCAGGCATGAGCTACTGTGTCTGGTTGGTTCAGTGATTTCGAAGGCAGGTCCACATGTCAACAAAATGTATCTTCCGAGGGAAACACTGTGTCAGTGCATTAAATCGTGGTGACAGTCCTGAGAGAGCAGGACCATTATTATGAGGAAATCAAGGCTTAGAGAGTTGACTTGGCTTGTCCTACCTTCTAATCACGTGGCCTAAGATAAATCCTTTAACTTCTGCAGGCTCAGTTTCCTTGCTAGTAACCTGGCGATAACAATGGTTCTTCTTTCTTCGGGCTGTTAAGAATGTTAAATGAGATAATACTGAACGCCGAGCACTTAGAAGAGAGCCTGGGCCAGGCTCGGTGGCTCAGTCTGTCAGCCCAGCACTTTGGGAGGCCGAGGCGAGAGGATTGCCTGAGCCCACGTGGGTTTCCAGACCACCAGTCTGGCCAACTTGGTGAGAACTCGTCTCTACAATAAATCAAAAAACTATCTGGGCATGGTAGTGTGTGTCTGTAGTTCCAGCTACTTGTGAGGCTGAGGCAGAAGGATCCCTTAAACCCAACAAGTCAAGGCTGCGGTGGCC
>NW_007038890.1:0-959 GCF_000164805.1 Carlito syrichta | reverse complement strand
TTTCTGGAAACTCTAGGGTTTCTTCATCTCAATTTACTCATTTGAAAATGATTGTCTTCTTCCACCCAAGCTTGAAACCTACTTCACTGTAAGCCATTTTATCTCTGAGTTTAGGATTCAGAGTGGGATAAACTCAAAACTACAAGAAGGATATAATGAATGTGAGTCAGGCAGGATTTGAGCGTGTTTGGTTTTACCAAAGTCAAGAGAGAGAAAGATCTGTGGGTGGAGGGGATTATATTGCCTAAGATGAACTGTGTCTGTCACATATGATGATTCCTTCTTTTCTCTCCCTTGCTTATTGGGCTAGGTCTCCCCTCAACAAATTTTCCAAAACATAGTAACTGGGTCTGTAGGTGTCAGGGTCAATCCAGTGCCCTTGTGTAGTTGCATGTGTTCTTCAGACTTGGAAAATCTATCACTTCAGTTCTCTGGTTTGATTATTTTCACCCTAAAATATTCCAATCCAAAGTAGCGCTTGGTACTAATAAGTTGCCCGAGTAATAGTTAATAGAAATGTTATTTCTTTCTTTTCAGACTTACCAAAGTATCTCTCAGTGCACCTTTCACTCTAGTTTTACATTTTCATGGCATTTGTATGGCACAGCTGTATTTCCTTCTGGGTAACTGGCTCAAGCAAAGCATGCTTTCATCTCCACTGAGGGCTGCTCTGTTTGAGCCTCAGCATTGCCAGGTAAGGATCAGCTGGTCCTTTGGGAGCCTGCTGGCTAGCATCCATTTTATATGGTTTCTCTTTTTAACTTGGTGCCCTATTCTTCTATTGTTAAAAATAGCTGGTGAGACAACCTGCCAAAGCCTATTTCTTCCCTAGGGTGTCTGAGTGGCATGGTTCCATTACTATATCTTACCATGATATTTTGCTTATGATGAATAATTTAGTTGATAGTTGGTTCTTTTTCTTTCTTTCTTTTTTTTTTTTTTTTTTTTTTTTTTTTTTT
>NW_007038889.1:0-1066 GCF_000164805.1 Carlito syrichta | reverse complement strand
TCTAGAAAGTACCAAATATATGTTGATGGATAAATACATGAATGAATGCAAGATGACTTTAGGGAAAACCTTTTGCTCTTTCCGCCTCAGTGTTTCATGCCTTTTAATAGGCATATCATGGATTCAGAGAAAATCTCCACTTACTTAAGTGACTAACTCCTATGTGTACATTGCAAGTAGATCAGGAGTGGGGTTATTGAATGGCCACTTCTCTTCATGCAGATAAGACTTTCATAGGATTAGAGTAGCCTCAATTCCTGATTACTCAGTACTCCCTTATGATCTCACAAACTGTATACAACAGCAGCCCTATTGTATTGACCTTTCTCTGCTTTTTCCCTGTAGCATGTCTTATACCGAAGCGGTAGAGATCTTAAAGCACGCATCCTACAACTTCACCTTCACCCCAGAGGTAGTATTTTTGTGTGTATGTGAAAATGTTTTCTCTCTTGTCCTTAGCTGACTTCATTAAAAATCCTTCAAAATAATTTTCCTTTATTAGCAAAATATGGTATTTGCTCATCTGAACACAGACTTTGATGTTTGCTCAACCTTAATTAATTTTGAAATAGAACTGTATCATTTGGAATAGTAGTGACTAAAGTATTATAAAGATGAAAATTCTAAAAAAGAATGTTAATCATAGAATATTACTGTAGAAATCAACTAGTAATAGTTCGATGTTTCCCAAAGTATGTTCTGAATGATGTTAAAAGATGACAAACAAAAGAGGTTATGCAGTCAAATAGCTTTAGGTAACATATTAAACTAAACAGGTTTTTATTTCAGTTGAACTTCATAGAACCTTCTAATTTGTGAGTCACTGTGGGAAAACACTGAATTTTTTTTCTCTAAAGAATGGGTTCTCACTGGCCACAGTGGCTCAAGCCTATAATCCCAGTACTTTGGGAGGTTGAGGCGAGAGGATTGAGTCCAAGGGTTCAAGACCAGCCTAGGCAACTGGTGGTGCATGCCTGTGGTTCCAGCTACTTGGAAGGCTGAGGCAAAGGATCACCTGAGCCCAGCAGGTCGAGGCTACGGTGGCCGTGAGCGTGCCACTGCACTC
>NW_007038888.1:0-975 GCF_000164805.1 Carlito syrichta | reverse complement strand
TCTCACCAAGTTGCCCAGGCTGGTCTCAAACCCCTGGGCTCAGGCAATCCTCTTGCCTCCCCCTCCCAGAGTTCTGGGATTACAGGTATGATTCACCACACCTGGCCACCTTCTCCTTCTAAAAACTAAGTAGAAAGGATGTGTTCCTTTTGGAAAATGGAAAATGATGCTTACCCTGGAGATCCCACAGAGGCTGACACAGGCACTATGGCTGAGTGCCAGTATTTTGTTAGAGATGATACCAAATTAAGAAGCTCATATGTATCTTCCTCTTCTATGACACGTTCCTTAGTTTTGCCATGGTGAGCCTGGTGGTCTTCCTAGTTTTCCCAAGTGGGAGTTTGAATTAAAGGCATGAAAGGAAAAGCCACATTAAAACAGGCAGCATTCGAGGGCACAGGCAGTTATATTGCTCTAGGGATTGTTGGGAAACTCTAAGATTCTCTTCCCAGTTAAATTCTCCCATTCTTGGTTCCCATTTTTCTCTAAGTGTGGATGTGAGGCAGGATAGACCCCTTTCTTGCTGTGTACCAAAATAAGCACATAGGCCTTTTCAGTTTTAAGGGTTTTCTTTGGGGCTAATTGCCATGGGCAAGCAGAAGGGGACAGCAAAATGACAACATGGGGAAATAAAGTCTCCAAAAACCTGACCTGGTATTCAAGCAAATCCTTATCTGGCACCCAGACATGCAGATGGCTCGCCTTCTACTCCTGAGGGCAGGGCTCTCATCAGAGCTCCTCCTTTCTGAACCTCTTCCCTCCCTTATCTTGTTCCCACAGAACTATTTCTCCTTCCCCTAGGGCCTCTTTCAAGACCTGCAAGAACAGTTTGGGTATGGATGCATAGACATTCTTGTGCTCCCAGATCGATTCATTCACTGAAAGACAGTTCTCTTCATCTCTCTCGATGCCTCCCTCATGCCCCCAGAGGAGTTTTTTTAACTAAAGTTGAGAGCATAAAAAACTGCAAGTGGG
>NW_007038887.1:0-990 GCF_000164805.1 Carlito syrichta | reverse complement strand
TGCTTTAAGTTTAGGTAATTTTTATAGTGTCTTAAGGTAAAAGATTAGCTTCTTTCTTTTGTGATACTGTCATTTATACCTATGTTTTTCACAGATTTAGCTGTATCTCATCAGTTATGGTATGTTATTATCTTTGTTTTCATTTATCTCAAAGTATTTTTTTTTTTTGAGTTGGAGTCTCACTCTGTTGCCCAGACTGAAGTGCAGTGACATGCTCACGGCTACCCCAGCATCCACCTGCTGAGCTCCGACCCAATCCTTCTGCCTCAGCCTTCCAAGTAGCCAGAACTACAGGCATGCGCTAGCACGCCCAGCTAACTTTTTGATTTATTGTAGAAACGAGGTCTCACCAAGTTGCCTGAGCTGGTCTCGAACCCGTGGGCTCAGGCAATCCACTTACCTTAGCCTCCCAAAGTGCTGGGATTGCAGGCTGAGCCACTGAGTCTGGCCTCAAAGTATTTTCCAATTTCTCTTGTGATTTCTTCTTTGACCCATTGGGTATTTAGAAGTATGCTATTTAATTTCCACATATTTAGAAATTTTCCCAATTTTTTTGTTATTGAGGTCTAGTTTCATTCTATTTGTCATTGGAGGATGTGCTGTGTGTGATTTCAGTTTCTTTAAATTTATTGAGGCTTATTTTATGGCCTACCATATGGTTTCTTCTGGAGAATACTCCATGTACACTTGAGAAGAATGCCTATTCTTCTATTGGATGGAATGTGCTGTCTGACATGTCAATCAGGTCTCTCTAGTTGTTGGTTTTATTCAAGTCTTCTATTTTCTTATTTATCTGTTCCTTTTTGTTCAATGTGTTATTAAAAGTTGAGTATGGTCATCTCTAAATATTATTGTTGAATTGTCTACCTCCTCTTTCAATTCTGTCAGTTTTGTTTTATCAAAGACTTTTTTGTTGGGTGCATATATTTTTATAATGGTTTTATTTCCATGGAACAACCTTTAACATTATAAGATATCCCTATTTGTCTC
>NW_007038886.1:0-1191 GCF_000164805.1 Carlito syrichta | reverse complement strand
CTGCCCCTTTATAAATCTCTCAGTTCAGACGGCGTGGAGTCGTTACTGGGCGCCCCCAAAACTTCTTTCAACAGTGAACTTGAGAAAGTGGAAGACAGTAGAAGGGTTGCGATCAGCTCAGTCTTTCTCAGTTGAATTGTATTTGGGGGAGCAATTAATTACTGAACGCAATGGGTGTTTTTTAACAGCTCTGCCCACGTGTGTGTGTGTGTGTGTGTGTGTGTGTGTGTGTGTGTGTGTGTGTGTGTGTTTCTTTCTCAAGTTTCCCTGGTTACAAAAGAAAACTACAAAAGGCGCTGAGTAAAGAATACTTTCAGGGAACACAAAATGAAGCGAAAGCAAAGGAGTTGGGCTCATTTTAAAGTCTGACGGCGTCAGTTTCTCAGGCCTGTCTTTTCTGCAAGCTCTCTTGATCCTGCTCACCAAAGTAGCTGGGAAGGCGTTGTGGTCTTGATTGGATAAACAGATAGCTTTAAACAGACATGGCCCCAAGTAGGCAAGCCCTGACTCTGAACTATTCATCATTCTGAGAGCAAATGAGTTTTCTCCACCTCAGCTAGAAGGCTGAGATTTAAACCGTAGCGTCCTGCATAGCCTTGCTTTGCTGTGATTCACTTTACAACAGAATTGAGAAATAAGACTCTAGACCCCAGTTACTAGAGGTCTCAGAACAAATTGCTAAACCCCTGTCCTGTCAACTACTGCTGTGCTGCAATCTATTCCAAGCTTGTGGTGTAAGATGATAATGATTTTATTATGCCCCCAAATTCTTTGGGCTGGCAATTTATTAAGGGCATAGTGGTGATCGATTGCTTTGCTTTGAGATGTCTGGACATCCATCTGGGAAAGCGCAAATGGCCGGGAGTGAGACAATCTGTTTCCAAAGATGGCTTCTTCACTTGTGTGTCTGAATGTTGGTGCTGGCTTTTGGCTGGGACTGCGACTGGGCACGTCAACTTGAGCATCTGTGTGCGGTCTTTCCGTGGGACTTGGCTTCCTCCTAAGCAGGCTGGGAGTTGGACTTTGTAGAGGATGGCTCAGAGCTTTAAGTGTGAGTGTCTTGTGGAACGAAGCAGAAGCCGTGTCACCTTTTATGACTTAGCCTCAATAATCACGGAGTGTCACTGCTGCCATACTTTATTCATCAAAGCAATCAGAAGCTACCCAAATGTAAGGGGATGGGACATGGGT
>NW_007038885.1:16130-16697 GCF_000164805.1 Carlito syrichta | reverse complement strand
TATGAACAGACACTTCTCAAAGGAAGACATCCGAGCAGCCAACAGACACATGAAAAAATATTCAACCTCACTAATCATCGAGGAGATGCAAATCACAACCACACTGAGATACCACCTAACTCCAGTCAGAATGGCAATTATCAATAACTCAAAAAATAACAGCTGCTGGAGAGGGTGTGGCGAAAAGGGATCACTTCTACACTGTTGGTGGGAGTGTAAACTAGTGCAACCTCTGTGGAAAGCAGTGTGGTGATTCCTAAAAGCTCTAAATATCAACCTCCCATATAACTCTACAATCCTCCTACTAGGAATATACCCTGAAGAACTCAAATCACTCTATCAAAAAGATAACTGCTCATGAATGTTTATCACAGCATTGCTCACAATAGCAACAACCTGGAAGCAACCATACTGTCTATCAAAAGAGGACTGTATTAAAAAATGTGGTACATATACATGATCGAATACTATGCAGCCATAAAAAAAACAAAATCATGAATTTTGCAGCAACCTGGATGGAACTAGAGTCTATAATACTGAGTGATCTCTCACAGAAACAAAGAATCC
>NW_007038885.1:0-15002 GCF_000164805.1 Carlito syrichta | reverse complement strand
GCGAGTGTGTTGCCGTGAGTCTGAGTTCTGCAATCAGATCCTTCAAGGCTCCCATCCCAGCTTCAGCAGTGTTATCCGTGCTGTAGGGTTGGAAAAGGTCATCTATTATTTTCCTAAAGCTATCTGAAAGTGGCTAGAAACACCAAATACATTGGTGATGAAACAATCAAATAAGGGGGAAACCTCCAAAACCAGAATTATCTCTTGGAGGGTAAGGCCCCTCGCAGGACAGGCTTCCTTCACAAACCCACCGGCATCAGTGTTCCAGCTAATGGTGTTCTGAGAGACTGCGTTCAGCTTCAGGGAATTATTTTTTAAAAGATTCTTTCACTGTCCATTTCATGATGGGTGATTTATGAGCACACCTGCCCACATCACACTGACTGTTCAGCAATTTTTAACCCAAAATGACGTGGCCCCTGTGCTCCACCCTCCCTATTCACCTGATCTCACCCCAAGAGACTCTTTTTTTGTTTCCCTATATGTGTGTGTGTGAGAGAGAGAGTTTTTTTTTCTGCCACACACAGGTTGGACAGCTGAGGATGCTGGAGGGTTTCTGAGTCTAGACCAGCAATGTCCAGTAGAAATATAATATAAACCTCACGCGACTATATTTATAATATAAAACCTAAATGTATAAGATGCATTGACTATGTTCTAATGGCCACACAAGGTAAAATGAAACAAGGCAAATGAATTTTAACACACAAAATAGAATCATTTTAACACAATCAATTTTTATGAACTCATTAAGTGCCTGACTCAAACACAATATTTTTATTTTAGATCCAGGGTGTTCAGGTATATGTTGGTTATATGGCCATGTTGTGTGGTGGTGAGATTAGGTTTCCAGTGGCCCATTACCCAGACAGTGAACGTTGTACCCAATAGTAATTTCTGAATCCTGACCCCCCACTTGCTGGTGTTCCCAGTGTCTATTATTTCCATCTTTGTGGCCCTTTAGCTCCAGCATAAGAGTGAGCTCAGCATGGATGGAGCTGGAGGTCATCATCCTAAGCGAACTGGCTCAGAAACATGTAATTAATTTTTAAAAGACGTTCTTGAGATAAGTTGCATTCTATTTTTCTTTTTACAATCTTAGAAATCACTCACAGTCCGTCTCAACTCAGATAAGCCCCATTCCAAGCGCTCACTCACCACATGAGGCTGGTGACTACCATAGTGGACAGCCCACTACTTCCCCACCTCGAGCTTGAGGAAGGAAGATTATGTCCTTCAGCGCCACCAGCAGTTCAAGTGTCCCAGGTTCCTGGCTATGAGTCATTCCTATTTGCACTTCAGTTGTGCCTTTCCTGCCTATTATTAGTGATTGTCAATAGCAGTGATTTCCCGATACCTGTGAAGATGAAAGTGTCCCCTGTGAATAGTCATTTAACTCATGGAAACTCCAGTATGCAATTTCCCCAGATGCTGGCCATGGCTGAACACTTGAAAGAAGAAAGTAACTGTCTTATCTGCCTGATGTATCTCGAGAGAACCATGCACCTGAGGAATGACCATGTCTGCGGCCTCCCTTGCACCAACTTACTGGAGAAGGAGCCCCATGGAGAGGGTGTCCTGTGTCCCCTCTTCCCTGTGGTCTCCCAGAAGGAGGATACCAGGTCCACTTCCTAGCTGGGGGAGCTGGTTTCCAAGGTCAACTAACTGGAGCCCCAGCAAGTAAATGTTTTACAGATGAATCCAAGGATGAGGAAGTTCCAAGATAAGGAGTCTTTGCAATGTGCCTCCAATTCATCAAGGGCCCAGGAAATGCAACTATCCAGACATTTTCCAATAAGGATGGGAGTTGGCTGAATTCTGACTCCCAAAATATTTATGCTATCAGAGGAATATTCGATATTTGTCCTCACCTGTGAGTATAAACTAGAACCACTAGGAGGTTTTTTATTTTCATTTTTTTTTTTTGATTTGGGATTTCACTCTGTCACCCAGGCTGGAATGCAGTGGCGTGATCTGGGCTCAGGCAATCCTTCCACCTTAGCCTCCTGAGTAGCTGGGACTACAGGCAGCACCACCAGGCCCTGCTAATTTTTAAAATTTTTTTGTAGAGATGAGGTTTTGCTGTATTGCTTAGGTTGAACTCAAACTCTTGACCTCAAAAAATCCTCCTGCCTGGGCCTTTCCAAGTGCTGGGATTATAGGCATGATCCACCACATCCAGTCCATCAGGAGATTTTTAAGACCATAATATTTAGTATATGCCTTAGCACTGTGCTGTATAATATCACAGCCACCGAATACTTAAAATGTGACCTGAATCACAGTGCATATAATATTTTGGATACAAGGACTTAAATATAATATATTATAAAAAAGGCTATACTTGTGCTAAGTAATAAACAGGTTCTCTCAAAGAAAAGACATTTATTTGTGAATAGGGTATTATAGTGGGAATACACAGACCATAGACAGTGAGGCATATATTGAAGGAGGTAAAGGAAGACAGAGCTAGTGAATTTAACCAATGTGGCCTAGATTACGTAATTGTTTTGCCATAATTACCTTTGGCTACAAAGATCAATAACAAGGGTGGCACAAGTCCAAGGCTAGACAGACTGTGGCTGGGCAAGTGCCCTTGCAGAAGCATTTGTGTGTGTGTGTGAGGCTATCACGGCCTTTGTGTAAAGTTGTGGGGTGTGTGTGTGTGTGTGTGTGTGTGTGTGTGTGTGTATGTGTGTGTGTGTCATGGCCTTTGTGTGAGGTTGTGGGTTTCCAGAGAGTTTTCATTCCCAGGCATACATGCATGAGATTCCTCTCTCCATAGGCTCACCTGTCTCTATTTGTCTGTTTTTTTTAATAACATCTGATTCTTAATGCTTTTTTGTGTGATAATTCTATAAGAAAAACTAAAATGACACATGAAACGCACAGTGTGTTTCTTTAAGAAAATTTTTGAAAATTTAATTTACAGCGTGGGGGTACAAGTGAGGGGTTGCTACATAAGTAGGCTGCATTCAGATGAGTTTTGGGCTTCTAGCTTGCCCTCTCTCACCCTGGTAGTGGACCAGGTACACAGTGTGTTGCTGTGTGACTCCTTCCTCCCTTTTTCCCTCCCTCCCACTCCTTCCTCCCTTCCTCTCTTTCCTCCCTCCCCTCTGCCTCTTCCCTCCCTTTTCCTCTCCCTCTTCCCTCTCTCCCTCCCTCCATTCTTTTTTCCCCTGGCAGGGCTCACTGTCTGCCAATCCTACCTTTCACATTGCGTTTTTTTGGGCAGCACTGGCCTCCACATACCTTCTCAGTAGAAGTAGACACACAAACTACCTGAGGATCTTAGTCAAAGGCAGATTGGCGCGACAGCACTAGGCCTTCCTGAAAGTCTGGATTTCTGACACAAATGCCGGTGGGGCTGATGCTGCCCATTCCTGTACCACACATTGGACAGCAAGACCTGAACCCATGAGTCAGATGCCTCTCTGCCCCGAGGCTGGGAGCCTGTGATGCTTAAAAGCCCCCGGGAGATTCTCATCCAGGAGACTCGGGCAGCCACGGGGATAAATTGATTTTTCCAGGACGCACACCCCCAGGAATGGTAGATGTCCATGAAGAGATCATTCCTGTAGGGTTGGGTCCAGTGATAGACTCTGGACCCAAACACAGCTGCAGATTTCCACCTGGACCCACCCAGGGCTTGGGAAACAGTGCCTGCTTCTAAATCTCAGAACTGATGTGGCCTAAAGAAAGATTTGTCACCAAAGTGGATTACTTGAACTCACTGCATGTGTGATGCTAAGTTAGGAAGCCAGACAGGGCTGCCACCCTCCTGTACTGTGACTCATGGGTGCTTGGACCTTGCCCTCTCCCTCTGTGCCTTGTGCATGTCATAACGAGTTGCATTCTAAACCATGGCTGAGTTGGGTGTGATTGACTCTGTGGGCTTTGGGACTCATTCCAGGCCACAGTATGCATTTTAAAAATAGAATGTGCCAGGCAGGGTGGCTCACACCCTTAATCCCAGCACTTTGGGGAGACTGAGGCCAGAGGATTGCTTGAGGCCAGGAGTCCTAATTCAACCTAGGCAACATGGCAGGTATGGGGTGTGCACCTGTGGTCCCGACTACTCCAGATACTGAAGTGGAAGGATCGCCTGAGCACAGGAGGCTAAGGTTATGTTGAGCTGTAGTCATGCCACTGCACTTTAGCCTGGGTGAGCCTGACTCAAAAAAAAAAGAAAAAAAAAGAATGTCTTTATTTTCTAAGTACTTTTCCTTTTTGCTCCTTGTGAGCAGGCCTTTGGATTGTAAACTTGTCTTTCATAATTTTGTGCTTGACAACCCCTCTCTGGGTGGCAGACATGTTTTCCATAGAATCAAGTCAAAAAGGAGCTGAATGAAGTCTTCAACCATAGAGTTTACTTCTTTTTTTTAAAAAATTATTATTATTTTTTAATTATAAAGATATGGGGTACAATTCAGGATTAGGTATATAACATTGACCATGCAGGTACCCTTGTTGATGAGGTATGCCCCTCCCTCCCCTAGCAGTTTCCTTCACCTGCCAATCCCACCCCCTCTGCCCTGACAGTTTCCCACTAGGGATTCCCAGTTTGCCAATCCCTTTCTTACAGCATTATAAAAATTGTTCAAGGTCCACTTATGAGTGAGAACATATGGTACTCTGTTCTTTGTTTCTGTGATAGATCATTGAATATGATCGAGTTTACTTCTAAAACTCCCCTTGGGCTCCATCAACATGCTCAGTCTGGGACAAACAGCTCTGGAGTCTGATCCTAACAATCAGTGGAGCAATTCACAAATTTACTCACTGTTAGTTTTCCTTGCTTCTCTAGGCACACCCCCACCCCCGCCGCCCCCTGCCATGCAAGTTCAGGACCAAGGTGGTTGCAGGCTCTGAAGACATCTCTACTCTCCTCCAAGGGAATCCGTTTTTTAAATCTTGACTTCAGAAGTGGTAAACCATCTGGTCTTAGGATTTCTAGCATTATCTCTTCATTTTGTTAGAATTCTAGGACAACAAAAGCTGGAGATGCAAATGTCTCATCAACCAGATAGAATGGGGAAGGAAATTACAAATAAAATTAGAAAAAATATTTCAATATTTTATAATAAATATTGACACCTAATTAATTTTCCTTATTCAAAATATTGATGGTACTTCTACAGGGGATGCCAAAAAATGTAGACGTATTAGGCAAGATTCCAATTAGCCAGGAACAGTTAGAACTTGGAAGATGAGAGAATGAGAGAAACTGAGGCGGGTGAGAGGTGAGCCTTTCTACAGGAATGGAGAGTGGGTCTATATCACATCCACTTCCTGAACTATGGAGTTTTTTTTCCACAGTGGACATGACCTTGGATGTGGACACAACCAACCCATTTCTCACCATTTCCAGTGATTCAAGGAGTGTTCATAGTGATCATTATCAAACGGAATTGGTCAAAGCGAACTGAGAGATTCAAGTATGTGATGTGTGTCCTAGGCTCCCCTCGGTTCACCTCCAGCCACCTTTACTGGGATTTGGACACGGGTAAAAGCAAATTCTGGGACCTGGGAGTTTGCAGAGATTCTGTTCCCCAAGAAAGAGAGATCCCACTGTCTACAGGACTTGGATTTTGGATCCTGAGTTTGAGATGTGGAAAGTACTTCTCAACCAGCACAACACCTTGACTATTCTGTGGGTGAAGCCGTGATTGTGCAGAGTGGGGATCTCTCTAGATATGGATATTGGAAACACTTCCTTTTGTGACATTAGGGATGGGACCCACCTCTCTGCCTTTATCAAAGTTTCTGCTTTGAAGCTATTGCATCCTTTCTTTTCTCCTTCAAGTTCAAAAATGCTGAAACCTCCCTGAGTATCTGCCCTGTGATGAACGCCAACCCTCCAGATAAAGACCAGTAAGCCTGAGACAACAAAGCAATTCTATGGCTAATGTCTTTGTTCACAGCTATGATCTTCTCTATTGCTATGTGTATTAGACTAAGTAAGAGGAACACAGGGCATTTTATGACTAATGAACACAAATTAGATTAATCTGAGCATATTGCACTTTAAATCTTAAATATTATCATGACTATCCTCTTTGGGATTGTGTTTGTTTATATATATCAGTTTCTATCACTATTTCCTGAGTTCTCAATTGTTTACTAAATGATGTACTTTTTATTTCTGTAAGACCAATTTCACATCTTACAGAGATTATGAATTAAATAAACATCTGGATGAGACCAAACAACTTTGTAATTTTCTAAAATATAAGAAGCAATAATTTCCACTCACAGTAAAATGTATGTGTCTTTAAGCAATACACTCATAAGTGCCAGTATAATATGCTGATTAGAAAGTCAAGTTTCCACCAAGACAGCACTTCCAGGGAGATCTGTGCTCATTGAGGTCAACAAGAATGCTTCACTTGTGATAGAGTTTTGGCTGTTGTTGCCTTCGAATCTCACATTGAGATGTGGTCTTCAATGCTGGAGGTAAGGCCTCCTGGGAGGTGGCTGGGCCATAAGGGTAGATCCCTCATGAATGGCTTGGTGCAATTGCCACAGTAAGGAAAGTGTTCTCATTCTGTTAGTTCAGGAGAGAACTGGTTGTTCAAAAGAGTCTGGCATTGTCTTTCTCTTGCCCCCGATCTCGCCGTGTGATACACCTGCTCCTTCCACACCTTCCTCCATGACTGTAAGTTTCCTCAAGCCTCACCAGAAGCTGAGGAGATGCCAGCACCATACAAAGCCCTGGTTCTGAATAAAACCTTTTTTCTTTTTGAGTTATCCAGCCTGAGGCATTTATTGATAGCACCACAAAACTAACTAACACAATGTGGTATGGAACTTTCACTGCTTTCTTCTTAGACGCCCCCCTTTTATCATCTGATGTTCTCAGTCATTCCTCATCCTTAACTTCTACTGTGGTCCTCAGAGTTTTGCTGATCTCCTCTCTTCTCATAGACCTTTTTTCTCACTTTTACAGTGAAAGTGATGCGTCAGTTATGGATGCTCTTCTAATGTCACTTTTTCTCACCATAAATATAGTGAACATCCTTCTCTGCTGTTAAAAACTTTGTTATAGAACTGTGTAAAAAAAGTAGAGAAAATGATATTCAAGAGTCTAGTTTATCAGCACTAGTAACTGAGTTAAGAGAGATGTGATTTCACACTGATACGAATGTGCTGGAGAAAAGAAGGACACTATGAAATAATTTAAATATACATTTGGCACAGAGACAGGAAAATCCCAGGGCACAGATTTGAGACATGAATGGAGAGTCATATGGATAACTCTGCAACTCATTTGGTATTTGTAGCCTACTAACCACACAGGGAATGGAGATGGAGTATTGGCACTGATAGAGTAGAACTTTGCAGCTAGGAGATTTGCTAAATATTAAAGAAAATGGAAAAAACAATTGTTTAAAATGGAGTTTAAAAAGTTGAAGTATAGTGACAGATGGAAGGAAAATAATAGTCATCTCAGTACTTGGCAGAAAACAGACCGTTGAAATCTGACTGAGTTGACATCAGAATAGTTGAATTTAGAAACTGAAATCCAAGGTAAGCACCTTGCATTGGCTGTGAAGTTAACATTGATCTTTTACTGAATTGGGAAATGTCTAGCCTGAGAATTTGCCATGAACACCATTCTTGGGTGAGTATTAATCTTGTTTTCTCCTCTAGACTGTGAGCTTATGAGGGCAGGTACCACATTTTATCCTCTACTGCACCCACGTCCCTGCAACATAGGATTATCAACTATGGACACCTATGGACCAACTCTGAGCTGTATTCCAGGACAGATGCCACAAATGCCAGGGATGCCACTCAGTTTTCTCTGCTCCTGAGGATGGCCATGAGATGTGATCCTGACCAATAAAATGTGAGATAAACTTCATGCTTCATGGGAGAGGCCTGCCTGCTGTAAAGAGACTATTGAGAAAAGACTGTACTCTGACCCCTGCCCTTCCTGTCACCAGATGTGAAGCCTGAAGTTGGGGCAGCCATCTGTTCATCATGGGGTAACTATTCTAACAGCCAGTCAGTTGGCTTGAGAAAGCATAGGAATATGCAGTGCATATGTCAACAGCATTTTCAATTACCCATCAACTCTTCCGAGCCATCACGGTGTACATATTTAGTGCTACAATGGGGAGCATAGTAAGAACTTAGTGAATAGCTATCCAAATAATTGACGGATGGTTGGTTGGATGAATAAATGAGCAGGGCTCTGTGCTTTATTATTGAGTATTTTGAGGAAAAGTGACTTGACTGCTGGCATGTAGGCTGTGTCATGTGCTAGATAAGCAGTAAATGGTGCATGAATGGGTCTCAGTTTATCAGCAAACCCAATCACTGAGCTCAGAGCCCGTCAGGCACAGACAGAGGAAGAGCTTGGATGAAGCATGGGAGATTTGAGTGAAGCCCAAGGAGCCCAAGTATAAGAATGGGCTGTCGGGGTTTGGTCACTCAACACTCACCTCTCCTCTGCTTCTGTTTGTAACAACCCAATCAGAACCCCCTATTTACTTTGGGGCTAATCAGCAGTTCTAACAACATCCAGCCTTCAAGGCACAGAGGGAGACACTGATGCCTTCTTTGACCATCGGTATGTAGAGATGACAGAAGAAACCACCATAATGGATGGTTTGAGGATTCACTGGGCTAATTATCATCTGATGAGACCCAGCAAGGAGCAAGAACACACAGAGATAGCACAAAGGTGGCACCTGGTGGTCCACACAGCTCAACCAGTTGAGACTGACTCAGGTTTCCAAGTAGTACTGGGATTGATTAGTGATGCCTGCAGTGGGCACAGGTGATGACCATGCTGATTCATGTGTTAAATGAATATGTGCCACTTTTCATAAGAATTCTTAATATCACTATTATCATCATCATGACATCAATGTTAAATAATGAGGTTTAGAAAATGTGATTATAGAATTTATTTGAGCCCAGATCTTGAGGATGGCCATGCAGAAGCTTAGATTCAAGTTGTCCTGAACATACACTCTGATGAACAGAAATTACAAGTGAGTTTTTAAGGAAAAAAGAAGAGGTAGTTTTAAATGGTTTACCATAATTTACATTAAGATAACATAAACTCTTCATAGGCTATACACTGTTCTTTGTATATCACAAATTCCAGGGACATGTAGATAACAGACAGGGAAGTTAGTCAAGAACAAAATGCCTTTAAACAGTTGCCCCTAGGCATGGATGTGGAGGGGGCATGACTTAATTCCTATAGTCATGTTTCTTTGGGCCTGATCTGTTTTGCATACCTCACATAGCTCAGATTCCTCTCAGCTATTTTTCTTTTCTCATTTTCTTTAAGATCTTTTGATGAAAGCACTATAGATAAACTCATGATTTTGGTTTCTATTATGTTCAGAAGCTTAGTCCCTCATTACTAGGAAGGCTCATTCTTATATGACTCTGTCTCTTATGAAGTGGGAGTCATATGTCTCAGTGAGGAATTTTAAGAGTGCTAGCATTCGAACTGAGATGTTCTCAGGGGTTGCAAGAATAAGACCTCCATCAAGTCACTGATTTAAATAGTTGCTGTTGCTTGTGAGGACTAAATCCAAACTTTTTATTTCTCTTACCCAAATTCCTAACTAAAAGGCTTGGGGTGTCATTGCCTGATGAAAGCTCACCTGGTGGGATTTTATTACCCTACTACTTTATATCCTGAAATTTGCTTTCCTACCTGACTCTGTCACAATGTCACATAACAAATAAGGTAGTGTATGGCCATGCAAAGCCATCTCTTGGGAACTCCCAGACTACGGGAAGCCTTGCCAGACACTTATCTATCCTTCCGGAAGTCTGCCTCATGTAGGACTCCATCTACATATCAACAAAACCTGGAGTTTTCCAACCTCTTATATTTTCTTTATTTTAACATGTGGGGTACAATTCAGGATTAGGTGAATAAGTGGTCATTGTACAGGTGAATGCCTCCTACTGGGATTCACTTAACAAAGCATATCCTCTACTGATTTTCAAAATTCCTTTGATAGGAACCACAGATCACCAGTCTAGAATTCTTGAATTCACCTATGACCTACAATCCCTCCCCCAGAAATGTCCCTCCTTCCTAGGCCAAACCAATGAAAAATATTGCAAGTATTATAGTTTCTTGTAATTTCTGTCTTCCTAAAATGTAGACAACCAAGCAACCGTTCAACCACAGCAGGCACACATTCTAAGGACCTCCTGAGGATGGGTGTTCCAGGCTTAAGTCCCCAAGTTTGCTTATAATATTTTACAGAGTTTGGCATCTTTTTGTCAACCCCTGTTGAATCATCTCTACTCTACAGACTACGATGCATTTAGTTTTCTTGAAAGAAGTAAAACAGAAAGGGATGCATAGTAGAAATATGGTGCTCATAAATATTAGCAAAGAGAGAATCTGTATGCCAGACCAAAAAAACACCCATTCCATTGGTGAGTTAACTAAAATCTCATGAATAAAATTAAAACCTGGTTCTTTTTTTAAAGAGGTTTGTTGTAGGCAATAATTAATTCAGAACTTAATGTTAAGTTTAGAAAAACATTAAAAAATTAAAATTATAGTCAGGGCTAAAATATAATAACAGGTGTGCTATAGTTTTCCTTTTCTAAAATTTCTTTTCTTTTTTTTAATTATCAAGATGTGGGGTACAATTCAGGGTTAGGTATACAAACGTTAATTATGCAGGTACCCTTGTTGATGAGGCATGCCCCTCCCTCCCCTTGCAATTTCCCTCAATTGTCAATCACACCTCCCCTCCCCTGACAGTTTCCCACTACTGCCAATTCCTTTCTTATTGTATTATAATTGTTCAAGATCCGCTTATGAGTGAGAATGTATGATACTCTGTTCTTTGTTTCTGTGATAAGTCACTGAGTATGATCGACTCTAAATCCATCCAAATTGCAGTGAAGTCCATGTTTGTCCTTCTTTACGGCTGCATAATATTCCATTGTGTATATGTACTACATTTTTTTTATCCAGTTCAGTTTCGATGGTCAGCATGGTTGGTTCCATGTTTTTGCTATTGTGAATAGAACTGCAACAAACATACGTGTGCAGGTATCTTTTTTTGTAGAATGATTTGAGTTCCTCTGGGTATATTCCCAATAGGGGAATTGCTGGTCATATGGAAGGTCAATTTCTAGTTCTTTCAGAAATCACCACACCATCTTCCAACGAGGTTGCACTAGTTTGCATTCCCACCGGCAGTGTAGAAGCATTCCTTTTTCTCACATTTTTTGCCAGCATTTGTTTTTCCCCCCCCACCCCTTCCCACCCCTTCTGTTGTTTGGTTTATTAGTGATGGTCATTCTTACTGGAGTTAGGTGGTATCTCAACATGGTTTTGATTTGCATTTCTCTGATGATGAGTGAGGCTGAACACTCTTTCATGTGTCTGTTGTCTGCCTGTATATCTTCTTTTGAGAAGTGTCTATTCATGTCTTTTACCCACTTTTTAATGGAGCTGTTTGTTTTTTTTTCCTTTGGGCATGTTTGAGTTCCTTGTAGACCCTGGATGTTAGGGCTTTGTCCTATATACAGTTGACAAATATTTTTTCCCATTCTGTGGGCTGTCTCCCCGCTCTCTTAATGGTTTCTTTTGCTTTGCAGAAGCTCGTTAGTTTGATGAGGTCCCACTTGTCTATCTTATTTCTTAAGGTATTGGCCTTTGGTTGCCAGTTCCAATTTCCATAAGGGTGTCTCCTGCATTTTCTAAGATTCTTATAGTTTGAGATTTTACGTTTAGGTCTTTCATCCATTTAGAGTTAATTTTTGTGTATGGTGATAAGTAAGGGTCCTGTTTCAATCTTCTGCATGTGTATGGTGATAAGTAAGGGTCCTGTTTCAATCTTCTGCATCTTCAAAAACTGCATGGGCCAGTTTTCTCAGCACCATTTACTGAATAAGTTCTCCTCTCCCCAGTGGTTGTTGTTGGAGATGAGTTGGTTGAGAAATTGAGGCTTTGCTTCCAGAATCTCTATCCTATTCCATCGGTCTATGTGCCTGTTCTTGTCCCAATATCGGGCTGTTTGATTACTGTAGCCTTATAGTAAAGTTTGAAGACTGGAAGTATGATACCTCCTGCTTTGTTTCTTTTGCTAAGGATTGTTTTGACTATTTGGGGTCGTTTATGTTTCCATATGAATTTCTGTATTGTCATTTCCAGGTGTGAGAAGAATGATGTTAGTAACTTAATGAATATTGCATTGAATCTGTAGATTGCCTTTGGTAGGATTGACATTTTAACAATGTTGATTCTTCCAGTCTATGAGCATGGAGTATTTTTCCATTTGTTTATATCCTCTTGGATTTCTTTGAACAGTGTTTTGTAGCATTGTAAAGGTCTTTCACTTCTCTGGTTAGGAAGATGCCAAGGTATTTCATTTTTTTGGTGGTTATTGTGAATGGGTTTGTGATTTTAATTTGGGTCTCCGCCTACTTGTTGTTGGTATATAGTAATACAATTATC
Organism: Carlito syrichta; assembly: GCF_000164805.1. Classification (NCBI taxonomy): domain Eukaryota; kingdom Metazoa; phylum Chordata; class Mammalia; order Primates; family Tarsiidae; genus Carlito; species Carlito syrichta. Next base: position 2,539 of record NW_007038885.1, on the reverse strand, counting down.
TTTTGCACATTTATTTTGTAGCCTGAGACTTTGCCAAAGTCCTTTATCAGTGCAAGCAGGTTTTTGACAGATTCTCTTGGATTTTCAAGATATAGGATCATATCATCAGCAAAGAAGGATAACTTGACTTCCTCTTTTCCTATTTGGATACCCCTGATTTCCTTCTTTTGTCTTATTGCCCGAGCTAGGACTTCCAACACAATATTGAACAAGAGGGGTGAGAGTGGGCAGCCTTGTCTTGTTCCAGTTTTCAGGGGGAAATGTTTCCAGTTTCTGTCCATTTAGCAATATGTTAGCGGTGGGTTTATTGTAGATGGTACTTACTATTTTGAGGTATGTTCCTTCTATATCTAGGTGTTTGAGGGTTTTTATCAAGAAAGGATGCTGGATTTTATAAAAAACTTTTTCTACATCTAATGAGATAATCATGTGATTCTTGTTTTTACATCTGTTGATATATTTAATTACATTTATGGTCTTGCAAATGTTGAACCAGTCCTGCATCCTGGGGATGAAGCCTACTTGGTCATGGTGGATGATTTTTGAGATGTGTTTTTGGATCTGATTATCTAGAATCTTGTTGAGGATTTTTGCATCTATGTTCATAAGGGATATTGGCCTGTACTTCTTTTTTGTGGGATCTTTACCCAGTTTGGGTATCAGTGTGATGTTAGCTTTGTAAAATGATTTGGGGAGAATTCTATCTTTCTCAATTGCCTGGAATACTTTCAACAGGATTGGTATCACCTCCTCCTTGTATGTTTTTAGAATTCTGCTTGAAAGCCATCCGGTCTAAGGCTTTTTTTTTTTTTGTAGGTAGTTTTCATATGAGAGTCAATTTCCTGGGTTGCTATTGATCTATTTAGTGTCTTCTTGTTTCAAACTGGGGAGGTTGTGTGATGTCATAAAGTCCTCCATTTCATTGAGGTTATCAAGTTTGTTTCCACATAAGTGTACAAATTAATCTTTGATAATCTTTTGTATTTCTTCAGGATCAGTTGTGATTTGATCTTTTTTATTTCTGATTGTGTTTATTTGGGCTTTTTCTTGCTCATTCTGGCTAGGGGTCCATCAATCTTGTTAATTCTTTCAAATAACCAACTTTTTGTTTTGTTGATGTTTTCTATGATATTTTTGTCTTCTGTGTACCGTATTTGGGCTGGAATGTTGCATTTTATTGAATGATTTTTCTACCTCTCTTTAGATGATCATATGTTTTTTGTTTGTAATTGTTTTCATGGTGAATTCTATCTGTTGACTTGTGGACATTGAACCATTTTTGAATCCGTGAAGTAAAATATAATTAAACCTGCTGCACCATCTTTTGATTGTGTTGTATTCTGCTTACTAGTATTCTCTTCAGGGTTTTTTTCTCTGTTCATCAGGAATATGAAACTGCAGCTTTCTTTTTTGTTGTGTCCTTGGCTGACTTTGGTAATAGGGTGATAGCAGCTTCATAGAATGAGTTAGGGAAAATTCCTCTTCCTCTATTTTTGAGAAAACTGTCAGGAAAATTGGTACCAGGTCTTTTATATATATCTGGCAGAATTGGGGTGTGAATTCATCTAGTCCTGAGTTTTTTTGTTTGGAGTTTTTAATTACTGAATCAATTTCACTACTCAATATTGCTATATTCAGGATTGCAATTTCTTACTGATTCAATCTTGGAAGGTTGTATGTTTCCAGGACTTTACCTATCTTTCTAGGTTTTCTAGTTTGTGCATGTAGAGGGGCTTGTAGTAGTCTCTGATAATCTCTTGTATTTCTGTGGTATCAGTTAAAATGTAACTTTTATAATTTCTGGTTGTGTTTACTTGAAACCTCTCTTTTTTCCTTGGATAATCTAGCTAGTGGTCTATTCTGTTTATCTTCTCAGAGAACCAAGTTTTTATTTCGTTGATCCTTTGTATTTTTATTTACTCTCAATTTCATGTAGTTCTGCTCTGAACTTTGTTGCTTCTTTTCTTCTGCTAGGTTTAAGTTAGGTTTGTTCTTGTTTGTCTAGTTCTTGGAGATGTAGTGTTTGCCAGCCAGGTTGTGATATTTCTACTCTTTTGGATAGGCATTTAATGTTATAAACTTCCCTCTTAGCACTGCTTTTGCAGGAACCTATCTTCCCACAATCTGCTAGTATGACCAAATTCACCACCCATTGTTTCTGTAGGCTTGTCATGGAGCACAAGGCTCTGATGGCTGGAGCTGGTGTTTGCTGATCCCTGGGCCTGGACAAGGTCACAGGTAGGCTTTGCTTTACAACAGAGTGAAGCTGGGTTTCTCTGACATCCAGGTATCCAGGCAGCTTGGTGTCCCTCTCTCTCCATCTTGGTGTTCCTCTTTCTCTCTGTCTCACCCTTTTTGTCTCTCTCCCCCTCTCTCTCCCTCCCTTTCTGTGTCTCTCTCTCCCTATCCTCTTTCTCTTCCTCTCTCACTCTCTCTAGTCTCTCTCCTCTTTCTTTTCCTTTCTCTCTCTCCTGTCTTTCTCCCTCTGTCCAGTCTCTCTCCCTCTCTCCCCTTCTGTTCCTGTTTATCTGTCTCTCTT
>NW_007038884.1:0-1052 GCF_000164805.1 Carlito syrichta | reverse complement strand
CTCGGAAGAGAGTTCTCGTGAAGTTCAAGGAGAGGATTAATACAAATGGAAATCAGCATTCCATCGCCACACTCAGACATCACTAGGGATAGCCCAGAAACGCTGCTAACGTGCGGCTGTTCAGGACAGCCGAGCAGCGCTCTTGCCTGTTTACCTAGGGGCTTGCAACAGATCATCTCGGGCCCGTTTCGAAGCCTGCTAAGCGTGGGCTACTTAGCTGTCAAGCATCCTCCAATTACGGTAAACACCCCTTGGAATATTCAGCCGTGGAACAAGGCTCGCTCCATTCCACCAGAGATCGGAGGATTGCTTCATTCGCTTCTTTCTTCTAAGCAATTGCTGTTTCCAAATGTGTGATTTATTTCCCAGGAACTGTCTCTGGTATTATCTACAACGCGAAAACGTTTTTTATTAGCAAAGATGTTTGCAAAGAGCCTATTTGCAATTTGGTGTGCAGTTTCACATGTACCACGTGATATATGGGTTCAACCTAAACATACCAAATCTGAGTGTCTGTGCAGTCCTTAAAAAACAGCTAAATGGGAGGGTCACATGTTCCATAGCCCTCATAAAATGTGTGATTTAGCCCTGATATCCAGAGAAAAGAGACAGAGACCTTGGTTCTAAGCTCAAAGTATCTGACGAATTATCCTGTGGTATTTAACTTAACGTTGGATTCATCATCCTGGGCTTTTCATGGGATGAGATCATAAAGTCTATGCTTTTAAATTAAATTCTATTTGGGACAAATTATGCAAACAATTTCTCACACAAATGCACCTACTATAAAATGCAAATGCATTTCCTAGAGTCAATTGCTATTACAAATGTTAATTTGATTATAATAACTAAAGAAGACCGCCTATGTTTCTGGCAGGTCACGTGTTGGGTCACCTCTGAGTCTACACAGATTCTGAATGTGTAAGCTCGCACACGTTTGACTGAAGTTTTTTTTTTTTTTTTGAGTTGGAGTCTCACTCTGTTGCCCAGACTGGAGTGCAGTGGCCGCTCCCGGGCCACCGCAGCCTCAACCTGCTGGGCTCCGGCGATCC
>NW_007038883.1:0-1009 GCF_000164805.1 Carlito syrichta | reverse complement strand
ACTGAATCTGTGGTAGAACTTGTCAAGTAGGGAAATAGATCCCATTCTGTCTACCTGAAATCTGCGGTTCAAAAAAGGAAAAAGAAGCACACCTAATCCAAATTATATGTATTTCCTAATATAATCTGAAGTTATACATATTCAAAGAATAGATGGATCTCATTTTGTTATCTTTGGGTTTATTTTGTCTAGTAAAGCTTGTTATCACCGTGTTTATATTTTGCAGGATTAACAATCATTTTGAATTATTACAGCTTTAAATCTGATTTGGGGGCAGCTGAAACTACAGACTTCACAGATTCAGACAGGAAGATAAAGCAGGTAATAAATGTAAAATCTTTTTGTGTTGACCCACTTGAATTACAGATGCTTTAATGTCAATAGAATATGTATAGCTATTTGGACTGTGAGGAATAACCTCTTGCTGGCATTTACACATGGTATAGTCAGTATACAGAAGCTTTACCTATTTGCAAATGGCTATCACTCTCCCAAAGTGGCCAGGTGGATTTGCCAAATCTGGGTAGTCATTTGCTATTGGCATCTTCTCTAGATGATTGATTGACTGACTGGACAGATGGTTGGATGAATTAAATGCCTTAAGTATTATTTTCAAAGCTGCAGACCTGGATAGTGAAAGGAGGCAGCTAAGTTATTTGAAATGTTAATGCTTGTATTATTTTTAAAGAATTGCTACTGATTATGTTATTGGAAGTTATACATTATATAAGAATAGATGGTTATCATTCTCTCATGTTTGCCTTTACTTTTCCTAAACCATAAACCTCTTTATTAAGCTGATTATATTTTGAATGCTTAGCAATCATTTCTTTTAAAATATTGCAACTTTAAAACTGCTTTGAGACAGACTGGTTTATTATTATTTGGGGAGTATCAATCATGCATTTGTGTCCTAACTTAAATGTATTGTTTGTCAAAATGGTTTGTCAGCCGGGCTCGGTGGCTCAGCCTGTAATCTCGCGCCTTTGGGAGGCTGAGGTGAGTGAAT
>NW_007038882.1:0-1038 GCF_000164805.1 Carlito syrichta | reverse complement strand
TCCCAGCTACTTGGGAGACTGAGGCGGAAGGATTGCCTAAGTCAAGAAGGTTGAGGCTGCAATGACCTGTGATTGTGCCACTGTCCTCCAGCCTAGGTGAGACCTTATTCATAAAACAAGCAAATAAAAAACACCCTTAAATATGTAGGCAATGAATTTTAATGAGTATAAGGTGACTACAGTGCAGTACACATAAAGCAATCAGCTATGTCTGACGCCTGTCTTAAGGTATAAATCTTATTGTGTAGGTTCTTATCCTATTCTCCTTATACTGGGGATGGTTTAGAGCCTCAACAGGGATGTGGGTGTGCCTGTGTGTATTTGTCTGTGGACTGCAATTTCTAAAAATTTCAGACTAGTTACAAAAAATTGGTTTAGGCATTGTTAGCCTGACATTGTTAGGCCAAAACTTCCCAGGTCTAGTCTGAGACCAACATAATGCATTTAAAGAGTGCTCTGTATGAGAAGAATTTACACTGAAGTTTTGACCAAAAGAAATCGAGTCTTCAGCCTTTCATTCCCCTAAGTCAGTGGGCTGCAGCTACATTTGGCCTATTCTGAATGGGTTGGAAGCCAGGCAGGGTAGGGTGTAGGATTTCAACTGTGGTCTCAGGCCAGATTCCCCTGCTGTGGGTTGAGTGACGTGGATGACATTGAGCTGTTCCTGACTTGGTGTGTTTTTCCCTTCCCAGCGTGTATGTATTGCACTAATAAGATCAGAACAATTTTAAAAATAATTTTTAAGGAGAAAATTCTCAGCCCTACTACTCAATACATATCAACTGTATTTTGCTTTTCCAAGCTCTTCCAAACCCCTGTCTGCATGCTCACTTATAATAACATGGTTATTGTCTATCCTGATTTCATTTTATTCTGGTTTTACTGTAGCCTGAAATTAAGTATGGGGTGAGCTGGTGTGACCTAAAGGATTGAAAGATAATGTCTTAAGTATGGCTCATCCATAAAAAAGAACAAAATCATGAATTTTGCAGCAACCTGGATGGAACTAGAGTCTATAATACTGAGTGACCTCACACA
>NW_007038881.1:0-1043 GCF_000164805.1 Carlito syrichta | reverse complement strand
CCCTGCTACCCCTCCACTCCCTGCCCCTGCAACCCATTCTCCACCTGCAGTTGGAGTGCTCCCTTAAGATCATCTCTCTGCCCTGCTGAAATCCCTGAAATATGAAAATTTTTTATCCAGTGTCAGTGCTGTATCCATATTTTTTAATGTAATCCTCCAAGTACCTCGGTACTGGAGCTGCTATTATCATTTGCAACTTAACAATGAGAAAGTTGAGGTAAAGAGAGACCTTCCCAAATGCCCCAGTTAATTTAGAGAACTCCACGCCTGCCTCCAAGAATACTCTTTCCAGTTATTTGTTTTCTTTGTAGTATTTGTCACTGAGATTTCTATTTGCTTATGTGTTTATAAGCTGCCTTTCTCCACTAGAATACAAGCTCCATGAGGAGAGGAACTTTGTCTAATTCTTTCTATTGCCATATGCCCTGTGCCAAACAATGCTTGGCATATAGCAAGCACTCAATAAAAATCTGTTCAGTAGGCACTGACACGCTGGACTTTATGCTACTCTCTCAAGAGATTAAATACTGTATCCAAGGTGACCAAGACTGTAACTTGCATCTATAATAAACTACATAAGTAAATATAATACATTAAATTTGATATTTTATTAACTCAACAATAAGAATGGTGTATGTTATCTTTATATAGGTCATTTACCAAATGTGGACTATGTAACAGGCATTGTTGGGCACTGGCGATTAAAAATACCCAGGCCCTTATCATAAGGGGCTTATAAGTGTGTGTGTGTATGTGTGTAAATAGGGGGTGGGTGGGAAAGAGAATATAGGTAAGTAAATAGTGTCACCACACTGTGTGGTAAATACAATTACAGAGGCAAACACAGGTGCTGATGGCATAGAGATGCGGAGGGGGTTGGGGTCTGTTAGGGAAGCTCAAGGGGAGCTGAGAATGCCGCCAAGTTGAGAAGAACAAATATCAGCTAACCAGAGAAAGATCGGGAAGCATACATAAGGTGGGAGAAGCAACTTGTCAAGGCAGGGAAGTGCAGTGTTTGGAGGAGCCATAAGGTCATAAATATG
>NW_007038880.1:0-1268 GCF_000164805.1 Carlito syrichta | reverse complement strand
TCGCGGCGGGCGCGGCGGCGGCGACGGCGGCGGCGGCGGCGGCGGCGGCGGGAGCGCTGGTGGGGGGAGGGGCTGCGGCAGCAGCGGGAGAGGACGATGCAGTAAAAATGTCCAGTCCTTGCGATGTTCCAGTAATAGCGATGGCCGAGCTCTGTTTGAGGAGTAGGCTGCAGTGCTGGGGTCCCCAGCCTCCCGGGGGCGAGAGTCAGAGACCCACTGCAGATCTCCCTTGCAGAGGGCTTCAGACACCGGGTTGCCAGGTCGCCATCTTGCCCCGTCTCCGCCAAAATAATATTTTTTTCTGAATGCTTTCCAAAATGATGGCACTATTTTACAATTTCACCACTGATGTATGAGAGTTTCTGTTTCTCCATGTTCTTGACAAAACTTGTTATTGTTTGTCCTTTTGATGCTAGCCATTCTAGTGGCTGTGAAGTGCTGTCTCATTGTGGTTTGATTTGCATTGCCCTTTTGGCTAATGATGCTGAGCATCTTGTCATATGCTTATTGGTCATTGCGTATCTTCTTCAGATCTTTTGCCAGTTTTTAAATGGTGTTGTCTCTTTATTATTGAGTTTTATGTGTTCTTCATATATTCTAGATACTGTACAAGTTCATTATCTATATGTAATTTGCATATACAATTGACTGTGTATCTATGGGTTTTGTATCCAGGGAGTCAACCAACTGTGGATAGAAAATATAAAAAACATACAATAAGAATCACAAATTAAAAAATACAGTATAATAGCTATTTACATAGCATTTACATTGTATCAGGTATTACAAATAATCTAGAGATGATTTAAAGCATATGGGAGGATGGGTGTAGGTTATATGTAAATAGTATGCCATTTTATATAAGAACTTGCACATCCATGGATTTTGGTATCTTCTTGGATCCTGGAACCAATTCCCAATTCCCTGTGGATACTGAGGGGCAGTTGTACTTTCTCCCTCCCATTTATTTTGGAGTTGAGGTCTTACTTTGTTGCCTAGAATGGAGAGCCATGGCACAGCTTACTGCAGCTTCAAGTTCATGAGTTCAACAGATCTTCCCTCCTCAACCTCCCAAGTAGTTGGGATGCCAGGCGTGTGCCACTGTTATAGCCGAAGTGTGAGAAAGGAATTGCCACACACTGAGAATCTAATTATGAGTCCTTTGCTAGCTGGTGGTCGAGAGCGGACTTATGTCCAAAGAACTCTTGACCCCTGAACAGAGTAGGTAGGGGGTTTATAATGGCAAAAAACCACAGTTTTATCACAGT
>NW_007038879.1:0-6021 GCF_000164805.1 Carlito syrichta | reverse complement strand
TTTCTGTGATAATTTGCTTAGGACGGTTTCCTCCAGCTGCCTCCATATTGTTGCGGATGCCACGCTTTCTCCTTGTCGTGGCTGTGTAGCGTTCCATGGTGTACCTATACCACGTTTCCTTCACGCATTCTGCTCTTGACAGACACTTGTGACGTTTCCAGTTTTTGCTCTCGTGAAAGGTATTGAAGGAAACACATGAGTGCGGCCGTCTTTTCGGAAGAATAATTTATGGTCCTTTGGGCATACGCTCAGGAGCGAGATTCCTGGGTGGATCGGTGGTTCTAGTTGTCGTCCTTGAGAGTCTCCCAACTGCTTTTCACAGGGGTTGAACCGGCTTACGTTTCCACCAACAGTATGCGAGCGTTCCCCTTTTCGTTGCAGCCTCTCCAATATCTGTGGTATTTTGACTTTTCAATAGTAGGCATTGTGACTGGTGTGAGATGATATATCTAATTGTGGCTTGAATTGCATGTCTCTGTTGTATAATGAGGTTGAGCATTTGTGATACATCTGTTGTCCACTTGGATGTCTTCCTTTGGAAAGTGTCCGTATCATTGGCCACTTTTTCTTGGGTGACTTGCCTTCTGTTGATTTGCTTGAGTTCCTTATAGACTCTGGATTCTAGGCCTTTGTCAGGTGCATAATTTTTCTCATTCTCTGAGTTGTCTCTTTACTCTCTTCAGGGTTTCTTTGGCTGTGCAGAAGCTCTCTAACTTGTTAAGGTCTTCCCGGTCCTCATTGGTTTTCGCTGCCTTTGCGTTTGAGGACTTGGTCACGAACTCCTTGCCTAAGCCCATGTCCAGAAGAGTGGTTCCTAGGTTTTCCTGTAAGGTTTTTGGAGTCTGGGCTCCTCCGTTCATGGTGATCGGTAGGGGTCCGGCTTCATTCTTCGGCATACGGGTAGCCGGTTTCTCCGGGACCGTTGATGGAAGAGGGTGTCCATTCCCTGTGCTGCTTTTTTAGGATTATGTTATGTTTTCAGCTTTGTCAGCGAAGTTTTGGTTTAAGGTCAGCAGTTTTATTTCTGGTGTCCCTGTTGTGGTCCATCGGTTTGTGTGTGTATTTCTTGTACCAGTACCGTGCTGTCCTGGTCGCTGTAGCCTTGTAGTAATGTTGGAAGCCTAGCAGTGTGATGCCTTGGGCTTTTCGCTCGTTGCCTAGGGCTGCTTTGTTTATCTGGGGTGTTTGTAGCTTCCAGAGCCCTTTAAGTATTGTCTTTTTCTTCGATGTGGAAAACGATGCTGTTCATTTGATAGGGATAGCCTTGAATCTGTCTTAACAATAGTGTGGATATGTTAAGAATATCGATTCTTCAAAACCGTCAAGGTGGGGATTTTCTGTCTTGTTTGTGTCGCCTTTGATTTCTCTCAGCAGCGTTTTGTAGATTTTGGTGTGGATATCTGTGAGCTCATTGGTGAGATGTGTTCGGAGGCTTTGTAGTTACCTATTTAGTGTGTGCGGGTATTGCGAATGGGACTGTGTTTTTGATGTGGTTTCCAGGCTATTTTTGGTTGGTGTATCGACATGCAAATGACGATTGAGCATTGATTCTGTATGTGAAGACTTTAATGAAGCTGGTTATCAGTGCTAGAAGTTTTTTGATGGAAGAATCTTTCGGGTTATCTAGGTATGGATTCATATTATCTGTGGAGAAACCATTTAACTTCCTCTGTCCTCACTTATTTTTCTTGCCTGATTCCCCTCGGGAGGACTTTCAGTACGACCTTGACTAGGAGTGTTCGCATACTGACTGTCGAAGAAAACACATGCGTCTTTCTACCTACCCTTTCCTCTCCGTTTCTACCTACCCTTTCCTCTCCAGTTTGACGTTCAGGTGGCAAGCAGCTGGACCTGGGTCTGGCACGGATTCTTCCGATCACAACTCAATAAACACCCTTCATCTACACGTGGCAGTCTTCTGGTTCTCCAGCATTGAACGTGTGTTCGACGATCCAGTCAGTTCTGACATTAGCTAAGTAGAGAGTTAGGCTCAGGCTGTGCAGGCGAAGGATTTTGTCCTGCAGGACTGCCAGCAGCAAATAAAGTCCTCCACTTTCTACAGAAACATAAATGCACAGAGTATGCGATAGAGTCTTCATCCCTTGGTGCTTGTCATGTAGATGTGGTTGCTTTGATGGTGCTGCTTAAATCGCAGCCAAACCATCACAGATGACATAAAGTTCTCAGTCATCAGGGAGTGGCCATCAGACCTCGTAGTTGAAATGCTGTCATGTAGTGCACATATGTGTCTGTCTGGTGAAGATGTGTGCATGCTGAAAGGCACGTGTCTCTGTGTGTCGTACCGAGTCTTGTATAGTCAGAATCACTCTAGAAAAGAAGCACATGAGATGGCTCCCGGTTCTGATTTCAAGACTCAATGGACAAGTCCAGCCACCCACACAGTACGGTGCTGATAACGGGCTGGACACATAGATCAATAGGACAGAGCCAAATATCTAGACTAGGCTATCGCATACATTTTCAGAAAGTACCGAGAAACTCATTGGAGAAAGGACAACCTTAGCAACAAATCACTTTTTGAAAAAAACTTCAACCCACAAACATTTCCAAGTACAAAAATGTATTCAACATAGATCATGTATTCAGAAGTAACAAGTAAAATCGTACACCTTTCAGGAGGTGGAAAGGGAGGACATGAGGTGTACGTTGGCTTTGAGAAATATGATACGCGTCGGGGAAGGAGCAGGGTTAAGACACAAGAAGTAAACTGAATTAACTGGATGATATGCAATTGCAGGGTGTGCGGCATTTCAGAGCCTCTTGGGCACAAGGAAAAGATGAAACCCAGGTTGCCAGAAGTATTTGCAAACCTCCCATTTGATCCGAGACTCCTATGCAGCCTGTATGCACAGGTGATCCCGCGGCTGAGAATAGGTGAGTGACTGGTCCACCTGCTCGTGCCCCATTCTGACTGAGGTGTCAGGTGGCTTTTTGAGACTGGGAACTCCCTGGTGGCTGCTAGTGGGCCCACAGCAGCCCTGGTGTCTCTGTACTGGCAGGGCTCAGCTAGAGACTGGACTGGGCCCCTCTGGACTTGGTCTTGGGCCTTGAAAGAGAAAGCGCCCATTGCTTGCAAGAAAGGATGCAGGGCATGCTGCTGGTGGGCCTCGGCTGTGGGCACGGTACTCCACTCTTCCCTGGTGGTTGCCTCCAGGTGTCCAGCTCCCCCACAGAATTGGATTGGCCAAGGCCCAGGAGAAGCCGAGGGCTGGAGAGTGGCCCGTCAGGGGTTGTCTCGGCGTCTTCCGAGGCCAGCTGGTCACCGCCTGCCCAGCTGAAGGTACTGCCGGTGCTGCTAAGCGCCGGCATGGACTGTGGATCTGCCTCTGGGCGACGAAGAGCCGGGGCACGGTCTGCTGTCGAGGGCCTGCTGGAGTGGCAGGGCGGTGCCTGTGCCGTGGTCTTGAGAGTTTTGGCGGAAGCTATGGGAGGCTCGGGGTCAGAGTGGCTCTTCCCGAGGCAGCAAGAAAAGCACCACAGTCTCGGGCTGTCCGTTTCTGTGGGGAGCGTGGGCCTGGAGTCAAGGGAGGAAACTCGAAACTCTCTGGGGTCTGTTCTGAGGTGCAGGGGCCCCCAGAGAGCAGACTTCGGCCTTGGGAATGGCAGACTCCTGGCGTGCCAGTGGGCCTTGGGCTCAGGAAAGCCCAACCAGGCGAGGGGGTGACAGGATCAGGCTCTGTTTTCTACTGGGGGCCGTCCCCTTGGGCTGCTGGGGGAGTCCACCCCGGTAGGTCAGGGAGGGCCATCCCATCCCCCTCAGGTACTGTCTCTGTACCTGAGAAGTCACACAGATGCCTGGGTGCTTGGGACACGTGCAGAGGCATGCCTGTAAGAAAAGGAGACGTGGTCAACCTCTGCACCAAGCCCGTGTGAGCCCTGCTGAGCCACGCGGATGTGGCTCCCTGGAGTCGTCTGCGTCCGTCTATGACCCGCTTGTCTAACACAAAGGATCCTTTTGCAAGCCAGTGATCCCATAGCAAAGGGTCTGTAGAGTCCTGAACTTGTGTACTTGTTTCCAGGGTTCATCCTGGGAGGAGGCTTCCTGCCTCCCGCGCTCATGCAAGGGCTGTGCAGCCTGCCTGGAGCCGTGGATCAGAGGTCTGGCAGATGCGACCGGACCAGTTGCCCTGTTTCATTGCCATCTCCCCTGGGTGCTTCCTTTAGGTGAGTGAGGGCCCCTAGCGCTGGGTCCCTCTCCCACAGGGCACTGCTCCATGCCAGGATTGGGCTCAGAGTGTCCTTATTCCCTGGGTTGAGCCATACCGTCCTCCAGCTTTTCAGAGGTACTCTGGACTGTGGGTGCTTCCAGTCAGGGTACAGCTGAATCTGAGGACCCTTTTCCTCCATTGCCCGTCGGGAACTTCGCAGGACAGGGGCTTGAGAAGTGGAAACGGGGCTAAGAGGGCCCGGCAAGGGTCCTGCTCACATCCCCACCCGGTTTCTGAGGCACGTGGTGTTACTCGACATGCTCACCTGATCTGGGGCCCCGCTGGGCTGTTTTCGGACGCTCGTAGAATAGAGGAGGACGAGGAGGGAAAGGAGATTGGCCAAAAAGGAGGACTGGGGGAGGGTGTCAGAACACCCCCACTCCTTACAGGCCGAGATGGTGACTGGGGAGGGAACAGGTTCTAGGGCTCACCTGGGGATGGCAGGTCCCAGCGCTTCCTCCTCAGGTGCCTCAGGGACACCTGGAGCTGCCTGATGACAGCATCCTCTTTGAGGTTCCAGTCCTGGGGGAGTTCGTCTTGATGGACGTCCCATAGGTGGATCAGGGACATCTTCTGGAGGCGCTCTAGGGATAGGGTTGCCTCAGCCTAGGAGAGTCTCCTGGGAGGGTTGGTGCTTGTACGTTGTTCCCTCCCGGACTCCTGTTACTGGGTGGTGCCGGGTCCTTCTCTGGCCACCCCGCGTGACAGCGGTGCACAGCTCCACTGCTAGGGTCACGGGCAGGGAAGTGTCCCCATTTTCCCTCTCTCGTTGGGAGTAGACTGGGTGTCTGCAAGTGCTCACGGAAACCTGGGCAGCCCCTAGGCCTGCCTTGGCCTGTCCTGGCCTGGCTTCCTTCCAGGCTGCAGCATAGGTTGCTGTGGGCAGTGTGAGCTCTTCTCGCAAGTCAGAGTCTCTCCTCCATTGTTTGTTTCTGTTTTTCCGGCCCCACAGGCACACTGGAACTTACTTCTGTGGATCTTCATGATTGTGTACACCATGGCCATGAGCGCATGCTGACCTTCGAGGAGATATATGTCCCACCCTCAGCGTGAGCCCAAAAGGTATCCATGGGAAAAGCAGGTATGGAGGATCTGACGTTTCCGGTTTGGGGCCAGGGACCTGAGCAGGGTCATTGCGGGCTTCCATTTGTTGCGCCTGGGTGATCTCTACCTAACAAGGGCCTCCCGTGAGCCTGGGTCAGTCAAGATTGAACTGCTGCTCATGAGATGTGGCCAGAAGTGGGACCCTGGGCAGGGATGTGGGTTCTGGGGAAAGCAACATCCTGAGGACCTGAGGTTTCCCTGGCATCTCCCGCGATCACTGCTTCCCCGCGTGTCCTGGCTAGTGAGCCTGAACCCCGGCCTCTGCCATGGGACACCCCTTCTGGGGCCGGACCCGTCTGCGTTGCCTGAGGTTGGGGATGTAGCTGGGTTCTCCTTGGAGAGCCAGGCCCTGTTGAACGGGACGGCCCCGACCTCAAGTTTGCCTGGCCCTCTTTACCTCGCCAACGAAGATCTCCATAAACCAGTGCCGGGTGAACATCCCAAGGCACAAGCCTTCGTTCTCCTGATGGAAAGAACACATGTGGTCAGGTGTGTCTGGGCCGCTATATAAACCTCTCCGTTAGAGGCCCCTCTTCAGTCCCTTCCCCTGAGGGAAGAGCAGTAAGGGCTGTGACTCTACCCAATTTGTGGTGCCATGGGTGCCCACTGTCCACACTTGCTTCAGCTTTGCCCAGCTGGAGCTTTTCCCTGTCCCCGGGCCACTGCTCCCTGCAGAGTACCTGAAGGA
>NW_007038878.1:0-1064 GCF_000164805.1 Carlito syrichta | reverse complement strand
GGCTTAGCCATCTTGCCATACCCGGAAAGTGTTGCTGCTGTTGCCCAGAAGCCCTTGGGGCACCTCGGTCTCAAGGAAGGATGCCCTGTTGCTGGGATCACGCCCGCTGTGCACCCAGGAGCACCCCCACACTTGCCCTTACCCTAGTCCTCATACCCTCTGCCGCCTCCAGGAAGCACCCCTTGATGGCTACTCCCTTTCCATCTCCCCAGTGCTTGCCCCGTGCCTGCATCTTGGCAGTGGGTGTGTTCCTGGCCGCCCTCACCCAGAGGGTGTGGGTTCCCTGAGGAACAGGGGCTCTGGGCTTCCTCTCCATGTCTGCCGTTGGGGGAGGGCACCCTTCCCCTCCCCATACCGCACTCCTGGACAAATGGAGGCCCCAGGGGACTCCTGACCTCTGCGCCTGGCAGCCCATGTAGCCAGCACAAGGGCTCCCAGCGGGCCCCTCCCAGAGGCATCCCCGCCCTGCCGAGGGAAGCAGCTGGACATCCCCGGGATGGGGGTGGGGCACCTCTGGCCATGTCTGAGTAGCCCAGTACCCCGCGCGCCCAATGTTTGATCTTGGTGAGTCCCAGGCCTGGCGTTCCCTTCCAGGAGGCCTCCAGCTCTTCTGTGAAAAGTCACATCTGTGCTCTTGGCTGGGAGTGTGCAAATGTTGTAAAACATAAAGCCTGGGTAACTCAAAGAGCGTGGGACTGCCCTGTGGATGGGTAGGTGACAAGTGGGGCCGGATTTTTAACACCCCACGTAGACTCAGTTGCATATGAAGTTTGAGTCGACAGACAAAAAAGGCAACATCTCTGACCAGTGGGAAAAGGCAGCCTTTTTAACAAGGAACGCTGGAGTGTTGGATGGCCACGTGAAAGGCGACCACGTGTGCCCCCTTGTCACATCACACACCAGGATGAATTCCAAGTGGGTCAGAAAACCACTCAGGGACCAGAAGAAAACACGGAAATCCTTTCGCCTGATGGTGGAGAAACTTTTCTATGATTCAAGAGCCAGATGCACTGAGGAAAACAGTTATATCTTAAGACAAGTGACTTCCATGTGACATCCCACCT
>NW_007038877.1:0-1066 GCF_000164805.1 Carlito syrichta | reverse complement strand
TCTCCAGCAGCATGCTAAAACGGGGGAGCGGTTTTCCATTATTTTCAGACATAGGAATTATTTGAATGCAGACAATTCTCAGTTCCCATCAGCTCTGACTCCCACCTACTCACAAAGGAAATGAGTCTTTCGAAGTAGCAGGATTGCACTTATTTCTTCACAGTTTCTAGTAGGAAAAAGCTCAGGATTCACTGCTCTTGTTTCATTGTCCCTCTTAGTTATGCCTCCCTAGCAGAATTAAAAGCTGAGCGTCTTCTATTTTCTACCTGGAATAGAGAAGGGCTGTGGCATTGGGAACCCAAAAATCAGATAAGAAAGAATGTAGACTCTTCTCTCCTATCTTAATGCTTTTTGAATTTGAGTTCTGTCTTTGAACTTTGTGAATCGCAGTGCGGCAGTTTGTGTATCTATATTTTTCAAGGTAAAAGTCTGGGGCACGTTTCTTTCATAAAGGAATTAAATGCAAAGTCTTTTCTATGTTAATGACAGAATACTAGTGGTACTTTTATTGATAGTGTACATTTTAACTTTTTTTGTTGGCATATTTTTAATTAAAATAACATTTAACGATTTGAAGCTAAAAACCTGATGTTTCTGCCTGGGAGTTTATAAGGGAATGATAACATATGGAGAAGTTTAACATTTAAATTGAATTTTATTATTTAAAACAGTAAAATATTTTATGACTATAACAATGCCCTGCCAGGCTCCATTTCAGCATCAAATGTGCTTTGTAAGGAGTCTAACAAAGCTAGGGGGGAAAAGACATTTTAATTTCTTATTCCCAAATGCTTTTATAAAAAGAGTTCCAAAATGTGTTTTCTTTACAAATGAATTCTTGTTCTCTAAAGTGTCTCTTCGAATGTCTCCAACAACACAAAAAACCTTGGAGCCAGGACACCAAGAGAGGGTCCTTTGTAATGACAAACAAAATACAGTCTATTGTCTGATGTCAAATTTTCCAGGTCCTAAGAGTGGTCTTTCCCACACCCCTCGAGTCGCTCCTGCTCTGTCCCAACTTTTCAGGAGCTGACATCTGGCATTTTTTTTTTTTTTTTGGGGTTAG
>NW_007038876.1:0-1068 GCF_000164805.1 Carlito syrichta | reverse complement strand
TGTGTGTGTGTGTGTGTGTGTGTGTGTGTGTGTGTGTGTGTAGTGTGTGTGTTATAAATACAAGATACATTAGAATTTCATAATGTGTAAGCATTTGCAGGGAGGAAACAATCATGATATTTTTGGTAGTCAATGTCTTTTAAGACAAATCTTTACCTAATTTTCCTGTGAAACAGTAGTGGGGAGAAACCATTGTCCCAGACTCTCCCTCACCACTGAAGCAGGAGAGAGACTGCCAGCTCCTGGCTTTGCCTTACCACTTCAGTGCCTGGTAGGGCACTGGCAGCAGGGGCTGTAAAGGGAGTCCAGAGGCAAGGTCCCACAGGAGAGGACAAGAGAGGCAACCGCCCACCATCTTGAAGGCAGGGCAGGAAAGTGCTCTGACTTGCTCACTACGGAACAACAGACCTGATTTCCGTGACTGGTGGATCAACTACTCAGGGATTGATCATGGCCCAGAGGGAATATCCTGAGAGCAAAAACTTCAGAGGGATATGAGGAGTGCTGAATTCCAGGTGCCCCGCCCCCTACCCTGATCCAGTCATGAGACAAAGGGTGTGGCCAGAAAAGAATGAGGAAGGATTCCAAAGAGATGAGTGGTGAGTCTGGGGTTGACCTGAAAACCCTCCTCCCCAGCAATCCTATGAATGTAAGACCCACACAGCTGGACCACAACTGAGAGGGCCAAACCCAGGCAAAGCCTGAACGTCAGTCACAATAAAAGAACTCATTCCAGGATATGCTTGGCTGGGTCAGCCCCACCATGAGTACATGCCTGGTGAAGAGACAATCCCGCACCTTCCCACCGGAGGAGTTCTCCCTGACCATATGAGAGTGAAAGCGCGGAGGACTGTAGCCCCACCTACCTCCACTGCCCCTCCTCCTCTGCTCTGGACACTGCAGAGGTGGCTCTGCAGGAGAGACCTGATTAGAGGAAAAATTACAGAGCCTGCCACAAGAGGGCAGACTTTTTTTAAATTTTTTAATTTTTGAAAATTTTTTGACTGCTTGTTAGTTCATCTATTTTTAAAATATTTTTTCTTTGTGCATGAATGTGTATGTGAGGGT
>NW_007038875.1:0-4709 GCF_000164805.1 Carlito syrichta | reverse complement strand
TACTGGGAACTATGGGGGGGAGGGGGATGGGATTAACAGTAGCAAAAATCTGTCGGGGGATGGGAAAATACTTCTTATCTACAGGGTGCCTGAATGAAACGTCATTGTACACCTAATCCTTAACTGTACCCCACAAAACCATAATAAAAAATACTGATTAATGAAAAAATAAAAATTAAAAAATAAATAAATTAAAAATGTGGTACATATACATGATGGATTATTATGCAGCCATAAATAAAGAAGGACAAAATTATGGGCTTTGCAGCAACTTGGATGGACTTAGAGTCTATAATACTGAGTAATCTATCATACAAACACAAAACTGAATACCACATGTTCTCACTCATAAACAGACCCTGAATAGTTATCATAATGCTGTAAGAAATGAATTGGCAGTAGTGGAAAACTGCCAGGAACACTTCATCAATATGTGTGCCTGATTTCATATCAGGTTAAATGGGGACCAAATTGAGGCTCATACTTTGCCTTTACAATAACCATTTGTATACCTAACCCTGAATTGTACCCCACATCTTTAAAGTTAAAAAAAACCTCAAAAAGAAGAAGCATATTCCCTGAAGCAGAAAGGATAATGGAGAAAACATTGGAACAGGCATTTTATGAGACCATCCAAGAAAACTTTCCTCATTTAACCAGAGACATGATCATTCTTGCACAAGAGACTGAGAAAATTTCTGCAATGCATCACATGAGAAGAACAACCCCTAGACACATAATAATCCAGCTACATAAAATAGGCATGAAAGAAAAAAATTCTAAAGGCAGTGAGGGAGAATGGACAGACTGCATACCAGGGAAAGCCCGTCAGAATCACTACAGTCTTATCTGCAGAAACACTACAAGCTAATAGAGATTTAAGACCAATTTTTTAATATTCTAAAAGATAAGCAATTTCAGTCAAGAATTTCCTACCCAGTCAAGTTATGTTTTATCAGTGATAGAGAATTAAAATCTTTTCAGACATCTAATCCTTAAGATAATATGCTAATTCCAGAATAGTTCTTCAGGAGACACTTAAGAAAGTATACAGCACAGAAATAAAAAGAAAAGCCAGGAACATCACAAGAGTACAGGCAAACACAAAGTTAACAGAGCATACAGAACACTGTCAACGCATATTTAAAAGAAAACAAATCAGCTTTCTTAGAGCCCTATGAAAGGAATAAACTCACTGATGATTTCAATAATCAGCTAGAATATGAATGGACTAAATGCACCACTGAAAAGACAAAGAGTGGCAAACTGAATTAAAAGGCATGATCCAACAATCTGCTGCCTCCAAGAAACTCATCTCACAACAAAGGATACCCACAGACTCAAAGTTGGAGGAAGGAAAATGAACTTTCAGGCATACAAAAAACAAAAGAAAACAGAAGTAGCAATTCTAATATCAGACAAAAAAACCTTCAATTCATCAAAAGTAAAATAGGATACAGAAAGATACTATATCATGATAAAAGCCTCAATTCATAAGTAAGAAATA
This sequence comes from Carlito syrichta, assembly GCF_000164805.1. Taxonomy (NCBI): domain Eukaryota; kingdom Metazoa; phylum Chordata; class Mammalia; order Primates; family Tarsiidae; genus Carlito; species Carlito syrichta. The sequence goes on along the minus strand of NW_007038875.1, from coordinate 3,202 downwards.
TCCATCCTAAACATGTGTACACCCAAAACAGGAGCACCAGGTTTTAAAATTCAACTACTATGTAACCTAGTAGGAGACGACATTGACCTTCACAAATCATCACTGGAGACTTAAATACTGCCACTAACAGCTCTAGCTAGATAAGTGAGGCAAAAGATCAATAAAGCAATTCAGAACCTCAACTCAGTGCTTGACAAAAGGACTTAATAGACATCTACAGAACACATAACACAAGAAATATCGAGTATACATTCTACTCATCACTACATGGAATATGGAATGTGTTACAAGATTGATGACATTCTCAGGCATAAATCAAGCATAAACAAATTCCAAAAAACTGAAACAATACCATGCATCTTCTCAGATTACAGTGGAATACAAATAAACATCACCACTCACACCATCCCCCCGCAACACACAATAACATGAACACTAAGCAAAACACTGTTGAATGACTTCTGGGTCAATATGGAAGTCAAGATAGAAAGAAAAAGATTCCTGGGAGGAAATGAAAACAAAGACATGTCTTATTAGAACTTCTGGGATGCCATTAAAGCAATATTAAGAGAAAAATTCATAACATTGAACACACACAACAAGAAAACAGAAAGATCACAAGAAAACAGCCTAACATCACACCTAAGGAAGCTGGAAAGGCAAGACCACAAAAATCCTAATTTCAGCAGAAAAATCCAGATCACCAAGATAAAATCACAACTTCAGGATATAGAGAACAAAAATATCATAGAAAAAGTCAATAAGACACAATTCTGGTTCTTTGAAAGGTATAGATTGACCCAAGCCAGATTGGATAAAAGAGAGAAAGGGAACCCAGATGATCACAATTAGGAACACAAAAAGTGAAGTCTCAACTGGCCCTGAAGAAGTTCAAAAGAATACCAGGAATTGAGGGAGATCTCTGTTGGGGATGTACAGGATAGTCTCTTCCCCAGACCTTGAAAGAGGTACCTTGAAAGAGGTACTGCTGGAGACGGGGCAAGATGGCGACGGCATAGGTGAACTGGTGAGATTCTCTGAACGGACCAAGACTGCAAACTGCTGAATAGACAGACTGTAAAGCAGAGGGAAAAGTGAACAAAACCAGAAGACCCTCATAAGGAAGAACAGGTCATTGCAGAAGAGAAATAAAAACAACCCCACCTTCCCTCAAAAACAGAATTGAAGAGGGGGAGGGAAAGGGGTAAAGGGAGAAAAATCTACAGAAATGAAGAAAAACCAAAAGAAGAGTATGGGTCTCTCCCAGACGCCTGGGAGAGCAGACACTGAGAAAATTGACTTTGGAACGCAACAATGAAAAGTCCCCAGAATGAAGGGTCTCAAAATGCAAATGTAGATATCAAACAATAATGGAGAGATTAAAAAGAATTGAGGAGACACAAGAAGAAACTAGGAAGGAGCTGATATCTGAGATAACAGTAATAAAGAATACTGTGAATGAAATAAATAACAAATTGATAAGCATGGAAAGCAGAATTACCCAAGCAGAAGAAAGAATCTCAGAGCTTGAGGACCAAAATATAGAAGTAACCCAAACTCTTAAAAACACAGAAAATAAGCTAAAAAAGACAGAACAAAACCTTCAAGATATGAGTGACTACCTCAAGCGGCCTAACCTAAGAATAATCGGACTCCCTGAGGCAGAAAGAGAAACAGAGACCACATTGGAACAAACTTTCCACGAGATCATTCAAGAAAATTTCCCTTATCTAATCAGTGATACAAAAATTCAAACACAAGAGATTCAGAGAACCCCCGCAAGACAACAAATGAGAAGACCAACTCCTAGACACATAATAATTCGCCTAAATAAAGTAGGCACAAAAGAAAAAATCCTAAAGGCAGCAAGAGAAAAAGGCCAGATCACCCACCATGGAAGACCAATCAGAATAGCAGCAGATTTATCTGCAGAAACCCTGCAGGCTAGGAGAGCTTGGAGCCCTATCTTCAAAGTCCTAAAGGATAAACAATTTCAACCAAGAATAACCTACCCAGCCAAGCTAAGCTTCATCAGTGAGGGAGAATTAAAATCTTTCCCAGATATCCAATCCCTAAGAACTTATGCAGCCACAAAACCATCTCTACATGAAACACTTAAGAAAGTACTAAACACAGAAGAAAAGGAAAAAAGAACAACGTTCTTCACAAGAGTACAGGGAAAAGAATAAAATATACACGAACCAACCCCAAAAGCAAAAGAAAGACAAAAAAAAAGAAAAAGAAAAAAGAAAAAACCAAGTGGATGAACAATAACTCAATAAGAACTCCATGATAGGGATGAACTCTCACATTTCAATAATTAGTCTGAATGTGAATGGACTAAACGCACCACTGAAAAGATATAGAATGACAAAATGGATAAAATATCACCAGGCAACAATATACTGCCTTCAAGAGACCCATCTCACTAGAAAGGACATACACAGACTCAAAGTAAGAGGATGGGAAACAAATTTTCAGGCGAATGGAACACAAAAGAAAGGAGGAGTCGCGATCCTAATTTCAGACAAAATACCATTTAAGCTATCAAAAATTTAAAAAGATACAGAGGGCCACTACATAATGATAAAAGGTTCACTCCATCAACAAGAAATATCTATCCTAAACATATATGCACCCAACATAGGCGCACCAACATTCATAAAGCAACTTCTAGGAAAACTAAAGAAAGACATTGACTCTAACACCATAATAACTGGGGACTTTAATACACCACTCACAACCTTAGACAGATCATCAGGACAAAAAATCAGCAAGGAGATCCGGAACCTCAATGAGACTCTGGACCAAATGGACTTAATTGATACCTATAGAACACTCCATCCAAAGACCACAGAATACACATTCTACTCATCACCACATGGAACATATTCTAAGATTGACCACATAATTGGACACAAATCAAGTATAAGCAAATTTAAAAGGACTGAAATTCTACCATGCACCTTCTCGGACCACAGTGGAATAAAAATAAACATTGACGCCAACAAAGTCCCCCCAAAACCCACAAAGACATGGACACTAAACAACATGATGCTAAATAACTCCTGGGTCAATGATGACATCAAAATAGAGATCAAAAGATACCTGGAAACAAATGAATTAAAGAAACATCTTACCAAAATCTCTGGAATACCTTAAAAGCTGTAATAAGAGGGGAATTTATAACCCTACAAACACA
>NW_007038874.1:0-1109 GCF_000164805.1 Carlito syrichta | reverse complement strand
CATAGAAAGTAGATACAATAAGATTGACAGAGAAACCAAAATGAAAAAACCACAGTCTATAGAGGTGAGAACTCGCTTCTTGGTGGAGGCATGGAAAAGCTCTGAGCTCAGATTGAATGAGCACTGAAGTGAAAAATAAATTGAGGAGCTATTATCCAATTAATCACATTAAGTTATAGCTAATTATAACGTATCTATATAGTCAGTAAGTAAATAACTAAAGTAAATAATTAAAGATAGCCTTATAAGGTAGCTGGAGCAGAAATACCTTTCCTCATCTCACTGGGCTGTCTGCTATAGTTGTTTGCTTCTAGGATAAAGTTTGTAATCTGCTCTGAAAACAAATGCCAGGTCTGTTTTGAGTGAATTCGTGTTGAAGAATAACATCAGAGAGGACAATCCTGAAAAATACTGAAGAAGTCTATGAGGAGGAAGCTATTTCAAAAAAGGAAAGATAACTTTGCTTGACAGTAATATATGCTACAGCTCTCTGCTCTTAGAATAGTCTTTTTTTTCTTCTTTCATGAAATGTGAGAACCCTTAGACTGTCTACTCTGTGCCTGCCAATACTGAGAGCAAGTCTGTGAGGCCTCCTCTCTCTGACAAAGTTCCCACAATAACTCTTCCATCAGGTAAAAGGTTCTGTGGGGAAATATGCTTATATAACTGTAGAGGAAATTCATACCCTCTCTGACTACCAACCATCCTAGTTACCCAGTGAGAAATATGAAGAGATCACCAAGAATCACAAACTATTTTAGAAAAATCAAGAGCATGCAAGAGAAAGATCAAGATGAATAAGCCAAATATTTAAACATCTAAATTTGGAGGAAACAGATCATGCATGAAACTGAAGAGAACTTAAAAACTTTTAAAATCAGTGTTTACACAGAGATGCATATATATTATGGATATTAATTTAGATTCACAAGACATGAGCTAGCTGCCCCAGAAAATGAAAAATTAGGATACTTATATGTAAAGAATAAATCAGAACACTTATACATTAAAAACACAATTACTAGCCGGGCTCGGTGGCTCAGCCTGTAATCCCGCGCCTTTGGGAGGCTGAGGTGAGTGGATTGCCTGAGCCCGCGGGTTCGAGACCC
>NW_007038873.1:0-1710 GCF_000164805.1 Carlito syrichta | reverse complement strand
TAAGATAAGAATAGTGCTGGTGGTCACAAGAAAATGGAAAAATACCTGACAGCATTTAAGAAATCACATGACTTATAAGAAAAGAACCTGCTTATAAGAGGTTCCTGAAACCTGGTTACAAGATCCATTGTCTGCCCCAGCCAGAGATTAAAACCTGTAAAAAAAAAATTTTTTTTTAATTTAAAAACTAGTTTAATTAAACATGGCAATGGATTTGACCTGTAAGTGACCTCCAAGTTCATTAGACTGTCACTATAATACTCTAGCATACTAAATGTCACAGTACCAGTGCCATGACAGTTCTAGATGTCACCAAATATAAGCAGAAAAGGGGAGGGTACCCGATTCCAGGAAAACCCCACCTTTTTGCCAGAAAACTTATGAATATTTTGCCTCCTAATATGAGTATTCCACTCCTTAGTTAGAGGTAGCTAATGAAAAGGCACCCTGAACCTCAAGGGGTACAACTCAGTCTCTGAGTACTCCCACACTCTCTCTTGAGTGTATACTCTCATTTTACAATAAAAAAAATTTTTTCACTTTCACTTTAGCTTTTGTTTTTGTTTTATTTTGGCCCTTCCCTGAATTCTTTCTCATGATAATGTCAAGAATCTGAATATTGGGCTGAGGTTGAGGGACTCATCTGCCTCAGGAGACCCTCCCTGAACCACTCTAAGTGTCTTCTCAAGTCTTGTGCCCATTTTTTAAAACTGGGTTATTGCTTTCTTATTGTCGAGTTATGAGAGTTCTTTATTCCAGTTCTTTACTTACATAGTTAACATCTGGATACTAGTGCTTTATTAGGTATGAGTTTTGTAAATATATTCTCCAGTCTGTGTCTTGTCTTGTTAAAAGAAAAAAATGTAGACAAAATTAATAGAGTTTAATTTAGGAAAAGACAATTTGCAAACCAGGCAGCTCCTGAACCAGAATAGGTTTAGAGAAGCTCCAATGCCACGGTTAAAGAAGATTCATAGAAAGAAAATAGAAGTGAGGTACAAAAACAGCTGGATTGGTTACAACTCGACCTTTGTTTTATTTGAACCTGGTTTGAATAGTTGGCCACCTGTGATTGGCCAAAACTCAGTGGTTGGCAAGAGTAACCTAAAGAGTAGTTTATAACCTGTCTACACATCCAGCCAGGTTACAGTTCATGATGTATGGAGAAATGTTTAAAATATATAAAGAGGCAGCTTTAAGCTAAACTTAATTTAACAGTCTTTTCCTTTCCTTAACAGTATCATTTGAAGAGCATATGTTTTTAATTTTGATGAAGTCCAGTGCATTTTTTTTATTTTATGGTTCATGCTTTCTATATCTTATTTACGAAATCTATGCCTAACCGAAGGTCACAAAGATTTTCTCCTTTTTTCTTCAAGAAGTTTTATAGTTTTAAGTTTTACATTTAGGTCCATGATATATTTTGAGTTAATTATTTTATAAGGTGCAGGGTATGGTTCAAGGGTTTTTTTGCATATGGATATCCAATTGTTCTTGTATCATTTGTTGAAAAGGCCATCCTTTTTCCATTGAACTGCCTTGACACCTTTGTCGAAATCAATTGACTGTATATGTGTCAGTTTATTTCTGGACTCCATTCTATTCCATTGATCTGTGTGTCTATCCTTTTTTCAATACCATACTGTCATGACTACTTGAGTTTTATAGTAGGTCTCAAAATCAGGTAGTAGGAATCCGCCTACTTTTTTT
>NW_007038872.1:0-1103 GCF_000164805.1 Carlito syrichta | reverse complement strand
TTTTTTTTTAAATGGGTAAAACTCTTCTAAAATTGCAGATGTCTATAACTGCATTGGTACTAGATGAGGGGACAATGAGAGAACGGGAAAAAAGCAAACGCGTTCTTAACTAGGAATGTGGTTCAAGTCTGGATTAAGAGACAATTTCCTCAGAAAATCTGGTTGTAATGGAATTTCTAGAAAATTTACTTTGCTCCCCCAAAAGGAGCTGAAAAACCCCAATACAAACTTTTAAAAGCTACAGTTATGATGTGCTGTAAATGATGATTAGAGCAATAGAAGGGAGAAGGATGAATGTGTTTTCCATTTAGGTATAGTTTGTAGCATAGCTTCCTTAGCTGTTGGATCAGTAAAAACCAATGAAGCACCAGAAATACTTTTAAAGATTGAGGTAGGAAAGTACTGAACATATTACATGTCTATGTCAGTTACAGGGTATATTGGCCAGGAAATGTTTCTAAGCAGTAAAATGACTCCAGGATAGATCCTTCTCTCCAACTAATTTTAAAAGATAGTTACAAGTAGATAAAGTAAGAACAGAAAATTACAAGGCAGCGAACACAACAGAATCAAGATGTTGCTGTATTCTGTGAGGCTAAGAAAACTGGTAACTTGGAACCTCCAGCAAAATATTACTCTTGTTTATCAATCACTTATACCATTACATCTATAAGTTGAATGCTTTTATTTCCATGTACTAAAGAATCCTAAATTTAGCCCTTAAGCATTCTGCATAACCTTGTAGCTGAGTACCTATTCTATTCCACTTTGGTGCAGATAACAACTGGAAGCTGCTGGCGAAAGGCCTTGAATGTAGTGTCTGACATTGTTTGATAGTTTTTAGCAGTCCAACCACCAGGGATTCAGTGAACGTCCACTCTGATTTCCAGTGACCATGTGAGAAGTTTTTAGGCTGAAATTTGTGTCTTTCAATATACACAGTAAGAGTCTGTTGCCCATCTATAGTTTTAGTATAAACAGTACAGAAGACTTTGAAATAATGATTTTTCACTTAGGTCCTTAAAGCACTGCAACAGAATTCTCTCCAAGACTTTAGAATGCCACTTACTTCTGCCGAAGAGTCAGTCGATTCTTTTCTTTTT
>NW_007038871.1:0-1103 GCF_000164805.1 Carlito syrichta | reverse complement strand
CCTCTGAGCTGTCTTTCTTGGCCGCTCTCTTGGGGGCAACCTGACAGGCCCGCCCAGCACGCCTCTCTGTGGTTGCAGAGGCCTGTTCTGGGGCCAGGGCCACCTCCCCCCGGGCTGGGTGCCCTCAGGCCTGGAGCTAAGTGCCTGGTTCTCACCTGAGCCCAGCGATTTCCCAGCGATACACCCTTGGGTGGGTCACAGAGTTCTCTGTGCCTCCGTTTCCTCCTCTGTTCCTGGGTTGAACAGAAATTCCACCCCAGAGTTGTGTTAGGACTGAGAAGTTAACACTGCCCGCAGGCGTCACCGTGAGGCCTGGCTGTTATGGGTGCCCCATGGAGCCTGGCTCGTGCTGTTGCCTTCACGCAGCTTAGGAGCTGCCAACACGGTGTGTGCCAGCACGCCCATGTCTCAGACAAGGAGACTGAGGCCCAGAGAGCGCAGTGACACACCCAAAGCCCAGCCACGTCTTTGTGGCTCCCGGCCGTCCTTGCTCTGAGGACCAAGAGGTGCCGGGCCTGGCCCATCCAGGACCCTCCAGGACAGGCCAGGAGGGGGGCCCAGAGACTACTGCTAGGGCAGAGGCCCTGGCATGGCAGAGGGCCAGCGGCCGGGTCAGCGGAGGCCTTGTCCAGTACAAGCCATCTCCCAACCCCCACCTGTGGCAGTTTCCTGGGCCCAGGCAGCAGGTGACGGCGTCTGGCTCGCCGCAGCAGGGTCAGGCAGGTGCTAATCCCACCGCTTCTGCTAATGCAAAAATAAACGCCAGCTGCCGGCCACGAGCATTACGATTTTGGTTGGGGCGTTGGTGTGGCTGTGGTTCCCAGGCAGCCGGCAGGAGGGTGGACAGCAACCCTGCCGCAGTTTTGGGCCAGGAGGTCTTTAGGGTGGAGGAGGCCACAGAGAGCCCTGGGCCCCAGGAGGCAAGGCTGAGGCTGCCCGAAACAGCAGTTGGAGGGGGAGGGCTGTGGACATCTGGAGACAGGAGAAGCCAGAGCCCCTCAGGGGTTCAGACCCACTGGGCATCCCCCATGAGGTTTTCTGAGCATCCGGGGAGGCGGCCCGTTGACCCGTCCCTGGCCCAACCACAAAAGATGCCCCAACAT
>NW_007038870.1:0-1106 GCF_000164805.1 Carlito syrichta | reverse complement strand
TAGGTAATACAGTGCTTCATACACCATGTAGATTACTCGGTCTCTTGCAGTAGAAGGTTGGAGAACACAGAGATCGGATAGATCTGAGTGCATGTATTACTAGGAATATTTGACAAAAGATTTTGAGCCACAAGTACCAGTTTATGCTACTTCCTTTGCCTGATTGACTAGAGTTTTTTCCCCCAAAACTATTGTCAACTAGCACATTGTTAATAAAGAACCAGTATGATAATGAATGACAATTAGACTTCAATCGGCACTTAGGTTTGCTGGTGGAGATAGTCACAAATAAAATATGCTTCCCTACACAATGTCATAACTGTTACCAAAAATTAGCTTCCAAGTTTTATGACTCTCAAATCTTTTGAAATTAGGTGTGACCTTGTAACTGACTTGTACCAATGAACATGAAGATATGAATGAAAGTGATGTGTGTACTTCCAGGCATGGCCCATAAAAATATTCCATCTTCATTAATTCTTTTTGTGCTTTCTGTCTTTCAGGTGTCTGGAATGAAGTCAACCTCCAAGACAACTTCAAAGAATGCTTTATTCAAGATGGCATCCCCTCTGTTTGCCAGACTTCTTTATTGCATGAAGGAGAATCACTTCCTATACTGCTCCTGAGATAAAGCAAGAGTTGAGATATACTTATGTTGCATTTAAACATTTGAAGTTCCTTTTATGTCAGTTAGTTTACTTAAAACAATACATTCACAAATCAAAAAAGAAAAGTTCCCATTAAATAAAAAGATGAAGAATCATACCAATAATTGATTTTAAAAAACCACTTTGACAACTTAGAGATAAAAACAAATATTTAAAGAAAATTAAATGCCCTGGTATAAACTTATAGAATATATACAAAATCTTTTAAAATTCCAATAATATCTAGGCAGCATCAAAATAATAATACCTTTGATATGCATTTAAACGTATGATTGACCTCATAATTTTCAATTTTTAATATTTTTTTCAATTTAGTTCTTGAAGACCAGGAAAAAATTTGCAAACTGATTATATATATATATACGTATATATATATATACGTATATATATATATACGTATATATATACAGAAGTTTTATATTCAGCCTTTTTTTGAAC
>NW_007038869.1:0-1139 GCF_000164805.1 Carlito syrichta | reverse complement strand
TTAAAAAATCTACTACTTCCGAGTCTTTTTCTCCCCAACTTGTCATACAATCGATTTAATTTACTACGTTAGTCAGAGAAAAAAAAATCCAAAATGTTAGAGAGACTTAGACAAAAAAAAAATTATGTTGGTATATTGATTGCTGTGAACATAGGCTACCAAGTCAATGTTTGACTCCATGAAATTTGTCTATAGGGCCACACTTCATGGAAGTAATACAAACTTACTCCCTTTGTATACGATTAAGATGCCAGAGAGAAAAATGTTTCAGACACAATCTAATGTGACCATACTCAGTTTTTCTGTGGTGCATTCCCAGATTAAAAATAATTCTGTCATGTCCTCTTTCTTAGGATTATAATTCACCATAAAAGAATATAATGGGATAAGACAGGAATTCTACCTAACTCCCCAAGCTCCAGATCTGACTGGTAAATAAGAAGCAAGTTCAAACTTGAGGACTTTGTAATTTTTCTGCCATTTGCTTGACAGTTAATTATTCTATCAAAAGAGATTTACCACATGCAGTTGGATTCATTCTCATTGCTTGTAGCCTGAGATGGGTTAGGGAGTCTAGCCAAAGAAATATCATCTATCCCTAGAGGAAAAAGATTTCATTTGAGGGATATTTTTCATAAAAAGTGTGACAGTTCACAAATTGTTGTAACGGCTGGTTCAGGCTCCATTTTATTAGGTCAACTGACAAAGCTAAAACTGCATGTTAATTGAGTATGTGTCATCTATAGATCATGCTTATAGAGACCAATTTAAAAAATTATACCTACCCAGGTCAATGGTCAGTCTAATCAGGATTTGCACATAGAGAATGACTTTGATAGTGACCTACCATAGAAGGTCAGGTAACCAAAGAGGGCAGCAAGTAGGTACATAATTAGCATCCCCGTGATGGAAATATTTGACACTGTTTGCATTTTCCTCCGGGACCGTCTGAAAAGAAAATGAAGAACAAACTTTGTTCTTTTAAACTTATAAAAATATCACTTTTTAAAATTAAAATAAGAAATAATTATTTAAAAGTATGTCTGTTACTCATAAAGAAACCACATTTAGCTGGGTTTGGTGGCTCAGCCTGTAATCCCAGCATTTTGGGAGACCGAGGCAAGTGGATTGCCTGAGCC
>NW_007038868.1:0-1235 GCF_000164805.1 Carlito syrichta | reverse complement strand
GATAACTTTTCTGGAATCCATCAGTGCTGAAATCCCAATGCAACCATGTAAACGAAATGCAAAGTGAACATACTTTTTAAAGGGGAGGCAGCACAGGAATAGTTTTACTTTTTCCAGAAAACAGAAGAAAATTATGGTTGCCATGTAAATAGGTAAGGAAAAAACAGCTACAAATGTTAATGGATTCTTGAGTGTGAGGCAACATGAGTTCAGAATCCCTGGGAACTTTAAACACAAGAGAAATCCTCAGCTATTTTCTACAGACAGCCATCAGATGCTTAGGAGGAAGATCAGGAACAGTCTGAACTAAGAAGAGAATCCCCTCTGGGGCACAGGCACAAAATGGCTCCCACATCACAGTCCCATTCTTTCCATGAAACAAGGTTAAGCTCCTGGAGATGGGATAGAAAACTTGTTTGTCCCCATCTCAAGCAAAGGTAAGTTTCCTCTAAGGTGAGAGTGAACAAAAGCCACCTGTCTCTGTAAGATTTGTGAGTTGTCTATAAGTTTTATCCCCAACCTGCATGGAATTTGACCCCAATCATCACTGAGCTTGGATTGAAAAAATGTGGAAACCTTTCTGTCTTAAGGTGTTAGAAACCAGAAATTGGAGGTAGAAGAGCAACTTGAAATTTACTAAAGTGAACCTGGAAATAGGGGAATCATGGATACAGTGAGATCTAACCTCAGAGTATAAATTCTACCTAAATAATTGACTAACTGATCAACTAAATAGACACAGGGGAGACTCAAGGGACCAGGTAAGAAAAACAGTGGCAAGACCGTCAAAAGTCCAAAAATTTGGCAAAGACATTAACTGCTACAGACTGCAGGAAGACATGTTTGTCAGTGTGACACAAGACAAATTAACTTTCTAATAAAAATTTTAAAAATTTCTGAAGAATGAAACTAATTCCAATGTCATTATAATATAGTCTAAAAAGTCCTGTTTACAAATAAATAGCACATAAAAAAGTGTGATACATGTGAAATGGGGTAGAAAGTAGTTCATAGAAATAAGTCATGTGTTGACCCATGTATTGACTTTATTAAACAAAGAGCTCACAGCAGGTAATATAAATATATTCAAAGAAAGAAAATTATAATATTAATAAACAGTTAAGGGATTTAAATTTAAAAAGGAAGTTACATAAAACAGCTAAATGAAGATTCTAGAGCTGGAAATTATAATATCTGAAATAAAAACTTCACTAAAGAGACTCAAAAGCAGGTTG
>NW_007038867.1:0-1185 GCF_000164805.1 Carlito syrichta | reverse complement strand
GCAAGTTTTCCCAGCAACATTTGCTGAATATGTTCTGCTTTCCCCAGTAGTTGTTGGAGGATTTGCCAAAGATGAGTTGGTTGAGAAATTGAGGTTTTGCTTCCGGAATCTCCATCCTGTCCTATTGGTCTGTACTATTGTTCTTCTACTGATACCAGATTGTTTTGATTATTGTGGCCTTATAATACATTTTAAAGTCTGAAAGTGTGATAGCTCCCACTTTGTTTCTTTTGCTTAGGGTTGTTTTAGCTATTCGTTGTCATTTATATTTCCATATGAATTTCTGTACTGATGTTTCTAGGTCTGAGAAGAATGATGTCAATAATTTAATGGGTATAGCATTGAATCTATAGATTGTCTTTGGTAAGATGGATATCTTAACAATGTTGATTCTTCCTATCCATGACCATGGAATTTTTTTTCCATTTGTTTGTGTCATGTTTGACTTTGAGCAGTGCTTTGTAGTTTTTATTGTAAAGATATTTCACTTCAATGGTTAGAAAGATGCCAAGGTATTTCATTTTTTTGTTGCTATTGTGAATGGAATTGAACTTTTTATTTGGTTCTTTACCTGTTTATTCTTGGTGTATAAGAATATGGTTGTCTTTTGCATGTTGATTTTGTACTCTGAGACTCTGCCAAAGTCCTTTATCAGTGCAAGGAAGTTTTCGACAAATTTTCTTGGATTCCCGAGGTATAGGATAATATTGTCAGCAAAGAGGGATAACTTGCCTTTCTCTTTTCCTATTTGGATACCCCTGATGTTTTTCTCTTGTCTGATTGTTTTTGCTAGGACTTTACATCTGTTGATGCATTTAATTACAGTTATGGTCTTGCAGATTTTGAACTAGCCCTGCATCCCACGGATGAAGCCTACTTGGTCATGGTGGATGATTTTTGACATATGTTGTTGGCTGCAATTTGCTTTAATGCTTCTGAGAATTTTTGAGAATTTTGGCATCTATAATTTATCAGAGATATTGGCTTACAGTTCTTTTTCTTCTTTTGATCTTTACCCAGTTTGGGTATCAGTGTGATATTAGTTTTATAAAATGATTTGGGGAAAGTTTTGTCTTTCTTCATTACATGGAATACTTTCAATAGGATTGATATTAGCTCCTCCTTGTATGTTTTGAAGAATTCCACTGGAAATTTATCTGGTCTAGGGCTTTTTTTTTTTTTTTT
>NW_007038866.1:0-1187 GCF_000164805.1 Carlito syrichta | reverse complement strand
TGGAATTGGCATGTACAGCTTGGGCAGGGAAGAGACTGACCAGAGTGGCTGGGAGGGACCTGGGCATGGACTTGGGAGATGAGATGGAGAGAGCCCCAGGTCACTGCAGGGATGGTCTCGTGGGATCCAAGGAATGGTGAGGCATCAGGAGACCAACCTCCCCCACCCCTGGTGCTGTCACTTAGATGGGTCACAGCTTCCCTTCAACCTCAGTTTCCTCCTCCATGAGAAGCGGAATCAGACCCCATGGTCTGAACATCCCTCCTGTGGCCCATTGGGTCTGTTCTTCCAGTTCCAGGGAGCTGTTCTGTGGGCCATGGGCGACCCAGAATGCTAAGTGACAAGACCTGCCAGGGGCCCCCCACGGGTCACCTCAACCCTGCCCCTCCCTCCATGTCACCGCCCAGGGCCCTGGGGCTGTGCTCAGGGTGTACGTGAGGGGCCTGCCTGGACACGAGGCCTCACCTCCTCCACAGGGGGCTCGGTGCTGCTCCCACCAGGCCCTGCAGACCAGCCCAGAGCACCCAGCCAGCAGTCCCCCAGGGAGCCGGAGGCCCTTGCAGCCTGGGTGCTGCCGGCTCAGACCCGGGACCTCCAGAGTGAGCAGCTACACCCCACCCACGGCACACCGCAATGCATACCACACTGCACACCACACCCTGCGCACCACAGTGCCTACCACGCTACACACCATAACACACACCACTCCCTGCCCTCCTCCACTGGAGCCAGACACAGGAAGAGAAGTCTCCACACCCTGGCCAGGCCCATTGGTCCTTGGGTGGAAACCCTACCACCCTGGGAGTGCCAGGTCCTAGGCAGCCACATGGGAAGTGCTGGAGCCTGCAGTCGCTAGCTCAGAGGGGGCTGGTGGGTGGGGCTGCAGCTCGGCAGTAAGAGTTGGCATTCTCAGCTCCTGCCCTTTCTAGCTGGATCGCCTTGGCCGTGGCCGAGTCCCCAGTCCCTCCTGAGCCTCAATGTGTGCCCGCCTATAAAACAGGAATCATAACATCTCTGGTCCAGTTGTAGGGAGGTTGGGACGTGCTTGTATTTTTAAGGCACCTGCCCAGGGTCTTGCTCCATGTCCTGCTCAAAAGGGTTCGACCTAGGGCAGAATTCACTGGCCGGGTGCCCCTGGTGGTTTGCAGGAAGCGGGGCGTGGGGGGAGGCGCGGGGAGCATCCCAGG
>NW_007038865.1:0-1438 GCF_000164805.1 Carlito syrichta | reverse complement strand
AGCTCTAAGTTTATAATTATTATCTTGACTGTGTTGAATCTACAAATGAAGCCATCATAGGCATTGCTCATCTTTGCTATTGAGGTTTTACGAGCTAGTATTTTAATTGGATTCATTCCTATAACTCTATACCTCTTCTGAAACAGAACATTTTTGGTTTCATGTTATCAAATTTCTCCATTAGGATATTTAACACATGAATTATTATTATTTAAGTTCTCCTCGATAGCTTTAATATCTGTATGATATATGAATCTGATTCTGTTGTTTATCATTTGGTAACGTATCTCTTTTTCTTGCTTTTCTTTATCTTGTATAGGATGTTAAAGATTTCAGTAAATAAGTTGTATGCCAGGAAATGGGCATGCATGTCTTTCTGCAAGGTCTTTGTTGTGGGAGTTTGAGTCAATCTAGGCAGGTGTTGTGCGGGGTTTTTTACTGTGGCAATGGCAACCCTCAGGCTACCCAAGTATACCTTGTGTTTAGAGATGAGTTTGCTCTAGGGTTTTTCTTAATGTATGCCCCTCCTTCAGCTTTAGATTCATCTTTGCACTGTATTTCAGAAAGGTCTCTCTTAACACTCTTGTAAATTTCCAAGCTATATTCCACTACAGGTTATAACTCCATGTTTATTAGTCTGTAGAGGAAAGAGAGCAGCATTTTTTGTTCCTCTGATTTAAGTCTATCCGCGGCTCTCACAGATGTGGCTATTTCAGTGCTACAGACTCCCCTCCACCTATAGCTGTGAGCTCATGATGTATTCCTTTCTCTGCTCCAGGAATAAAGACTCATTGTCTGCTCCCATCCACCAGCTGTAAAAGGTTTTCACCAGGGTCCTACATGAGGGTGACAGCATGTATTCATCTTCCCCATACACTTTAGGCTTTTGTTCTCTATGAATAATGGTGAGGGGGAGGGAAGTAACAGGGTAGAGTTTTGTGCCTCTCATACAGCAGCTTGTTTTCTTCATCAAGCCTTTAGCAGAAGACACCTTCTCAGTGTTTTTGCTAATATTTTTAAGTGAGGGTCCAGTGAGGTCTGTAGAGAAGAGCCTGCAAGTGACTGCAAATTCTCATTTTATTTATATTCTCTTGCTAGCTTACCCTCACCCCTTATCAATTCATGAACTATTTTTTATGCAGAATTATTATTTTCTAACTACAGGTAGCTTCTTAAAGGTACCTGCTTTTACTTATATGGAGATTCGTTGGTTAGTTGATTGCTTGTGACTTCAACTTTCTGAAGGTTCAAGAAAAGTTGCAAATTATTTTTTCTCCAGATTCTATATTGTTACTGTAAGGGTGGGACTAATGTTCTTTTCAGCTCTCTACAGTTATAGAGAGCTGAAAAGAGCCTTGGTCCCACCCTTACAATAGACAAGAAGATAGATAGATAGATAGATAGATAGATAGATAGATAGATAGATAGATAGATAGAT
>NW_007038864.1:0-1296 GCF_000164805.1 Carlito syrichta | reverse complement strand
GGAAGAGTCAGCGATAGTCACAGCTCCAACGGCATTAAGCCCACCAGGCAATGATGTTCAGTCATCCGGGTCCATTACAACCACTGCCTCTGAGAAGACAGTTAAAATTACATCCCCAACAACACTGAACAAAATCACTAACATGCAAGAATCTTCAGCCATGACAAGTGCAGCTATCCACACCATTTTGCTAACCCCAGCCACTCTTGGAATAACTGTGTCTGAGACCCAGGAAGGAAAAACTACAGTTGCACCCTCAACCCCAACAACCACCCCCATGACAAGCAAGCTGTTTGAAACACACTACGACACAGCCGCACAGACACCTTCCCGTTCAGTGGAATCAGCCTCCAGTGTTGGCACTGCAATAGCCCAATCACCTGAGACAACAGCTGCTCATTCCACAACCCTTCTCCCCAGCTCCTCAGAGACAACAAAATTCTCTGCTATGACTGGGGCCAGTCAGGCTTCCTCTAAACACACCCAGAGTAGTAGTCCTGGAGCCGAAGCCTGTGCTTTGGATGAGTATCCAGACAGTACAGGATTTTGTAGATGCAACAACAGCTACTACACCCACTCAGGTCAGTCTGAGGAGCTTGTGTATGTAGACCAAAGAAGAGCTGAGGCCAGTGTGGATGTCATAACTCTATGAAGGCCCAGAGGAACACTGTGTCCAAAGGTCTGGGAGGGCCAGTGAGGTTTCGTAAGACACTGGCACCCTCTGAGTCCATCTGGGTAAAGGTTGTTTCTGGTGGGAGGACAGGCAGCTGGGCATATGAGGCAGAGTGGCAACTGATCAGCTCCAGGTTACCGGCCAAAGAGAAAACCTTCCTAGAGGGAGGAGCTGGATCCACTGAAGACCAGGACTATAGTCTTAGCAGAGGCCTAGAGGCAAAGTCTGATGGCTGCAGAAGAGGGGAGCTAAGTAGGGCTGTGCGAGGCAGAAGTGACCAAGATCACAAGTCCAACCCAGGGGTGTTTAGTCAAACTCTGAGGGCATTTAGAGGCCCATTGAGGGCTTGTTACCATCTCAACAGACTCTCTTGGTAAGACAGGGGTTTTGTGTCAACTTGTATGATGATGCTGCCTGCGTCCCTCCACAGAAAATAAAAAGTATATCATTGTTTTTTGGGGGGTTTTTTTTGAGTTGAAGTCTCACTCAGTCGCCCAGACTGGAGTGCAGTGGCTGCTCCCATCCACCGCAGCCTCGACCTGCTGGGCTCTGGCAATCCTTCCTCCTCAGCCTTCCAAGTAGCTGGAACTACAGGCACACGCTACCACACCCGGCTAATTTTT
>NW_007038863.1:0-1268 GCF_000164805.1 Carlito syrichta | reverse complement strand
AGGAGTTCTTATAGTATTACATTGGATGTTCAAGGTCCATTATATGAGTGAGAACATGTGATATTCTGATCTTTGTTTCTGTGTGAGGTCACTCAGTATATTTTTAACAACAAAAGAGACAATCTGTTTTAAGGGGTTTGAAATATTTTTAAAATATTAAATGCACATATTACATGCAGTAATTTTAATTGAAATGTTTTACAAGATGTAGCAGGATAATTTTGGTTTATTTGATTTTCAAAATTATCAAAATACCTTTTTGCATAAACATGTTTTACAAAAGCTATCAGAAGCTGCTAATGAGATATAAATTCTAAATTTATATTTGCATATTTTGGTACTCACATCTTATTCTTAAATGTCTTGAAAACTCTATTAAAAGGAAATATTAAACATTATTTAATAGATAGCTTACCCATGTCTCTGCTACAGGATGATACTAAACTTTAAAAATTTTTTCAGAGTATTTAAGGTTGCTTGAACTTTAAAATAAGTAATAGCATAATCATATGTTCAAGTAAGTAAAATATAATATATATTTAATAAATAGTATTATAAATGATATTTTAAATTTTCTAGTTATAGTAAATTTTTATTATAAAAATATGCAAATATAAACTAGATTAGTCTATATGTATGTAAATCTCAAATGTGTTCACATGTCAATCATTAATGACACCAAAAAGCATACTTAATCCACTATTATGTAACATTTAAAATATGAAATATAAATCTTGAATAAATATGTATGTTTATCTATATATATGCATGTATAGTTAGCGATATCTATGCGTATATGATTTCTGTTCATGTAAGAAAATACAGAAAAAGTAAATGCAAATGTGCTATTATTAGAAAGTCAAGTTGAAAATCAAAAAGACATAAATAAAATTTAAATTTTTGAATATTAAAAAATGTTTATTGTATTGTTTAAGTTGTTCTAAATAAGTGTGTATAAATTACATCAATTTATTCTCTTTGTGTGAATTAAATGGCTTCAAATTCTACATCTTAACAGAAAAGTTTAAGTAAATAATGCTAGCAAAAGAGATCAGCATTTATTTTTGTCAGAGAAGCTAAAATGATTTTTCTAGAATATATTGCACTTCAAAACATGGTGCATCCCATATCACTTGGCTACGGTACATAGGTCTTAACTTTTAAAAACTTGTTGGTAATACATAACCTCTCTATCCTCTCTCTTTTTTCTCTAAGAAAATAAAGTTTAATATATAAGAAAACATTATTTTTTAAATAATAGAATGTTA
>NW_007038862.1:0-2211 GCF_000164805.1 Carlito syrichta | reverse complement strand
CACTTTCTAACAGGTTCATTGTTTTGCTGAATCTGTCAGTTAAAGTCAGAATTAATTCAACAGTTAAATTTGAATAGACATAATAGTTCCCTGATTTCATATAGAATTAATCTAGCACTGTGATTAATTTTTTTATTTCAGCCATTAGGAATATATTCAAAGGAAATGTTTTTGGAATAAGGACATTGGATTTCAGGAACATGAGATTTATTAATTCATCCAAAGATAGAAAATGATTTGGTCGAGAACTTACATTGCTTCCTATCCATTCCTTTTCTGTCCATTAGAAAACTCCATTGTGATGTCAGTTCTCTTCAAACTTATGTATTATGACAAAAAACTTATTATTTATTTTTGTTTTATTAAAGGAAACCTTTTATTTGCATGAGTCAATATCAGTTTGGTCTCCCTTTTGTAAAAGATAACCACTGTTTAATCTAAAAAAACCTTTTATTTTAATTACATGTGTTTTTATGTGTGGTTTTGGAGTTTGTGAGGTACTCTAAATGCTCAACTGAGCCCCAAAATTTGTATTAACAAAACATAATATCTTCACTCACATATTTACCTAGTGTACAGATTTATTAGTCATTATAACAAACTTTGATTAATCCTCTTATTTTTGGAATACATTGACAATATTATTTTTCTTTCTAAAATAAAGACGTTTTTCCTCACTTTTGTTGGTTATGTATATACATGAAATACTTTGTGGCAAACAAGAAATGTATGTTTATATATAAGTACAAGAAATTTCACTATTTAAGTATAAAAAGTAGCAGAAAAAAACTCAGTTAAAGTGATTCTACCTAACACTAAAATATAATAAAGGGAGGAAAGAAATTTAACTGGGCTTTTTAAAAATGTTTTTTCTTTTCCATTTAGGAAGTACTTTTTTTCTTTACTTTTTCTTTTCTTTTCTTTTTTTTTAAAGAATCACTGGAGTACATACATGTGAGGATTTGGTAAACAGATATATTACGTGAAAGCGAGGTTGAGCTTCTGACATACCCACATGTATCCCAGTAGTGAGCATGGTATTCCTTATTTTTTCTCCCTCTTTTCCTCCTTTAGCAGTGCCCCGTGTCTGTTGTTCCCATTCTTGTGCCCGTGTATGCCCAGTGTTTAGTACCTACTTATGAGTGAAAACACGTGGTATTATTTTTTGTTTCTGTGATAATTCACTTAGAATGATGGTTACCAGCTGCATCCATGTTGCTGTAAAGGACACGATTTTGTTCTTTCTTATGTCTTAGTAGTATTCCATAGTGTATATGTTCCACATTCTCTTTATCCAGTTCACCGTCAATAGGTTCTGGGTTGGTTTTACATTTTTGCTATTATGAATAGTGTTGCAATAAACATACAAGTGCAGGAGTACCTGTGTCTTTTTGGTATAACAATGTCTGCTTCTTTGGGAATATTCCCAGAAGTGAGATCGCTGGGTCAAATGGCAACTTTATTTTTAGTTCTTTGAGAAATATCCAAAATGCTTTCCATAAGGGTTGAACTAGTTTACTTTTCCACCAACAGTGAGTGTTCCCTTTTCTCTGCATCCTTGCTCACATCTGCTGCTTTTTGACTTTTTTGTTTTGTTTTAGCAACTTTATTGTTTGTTTGTTTTAGAGTTGTGGGGTACAAAGTGAGACTGTCTCTACAAAAAATAAAAAACTTAGCTGAGGATTTTATACTTATCCTGACCAATATGAGGTAGTATCTTGTAGTTTTGATTGTATTTCTCTGCCAATTAGCAATTCTGAGCATTTTTTCATATGTTTGTTGGCTGCTTCTGTCTTCCTTTGAAAATTGTCTGTTCATGTCCTTTGCCCACTTTTAAATGGGGCTATTTGTTTTTTACATGTCAATAACTTGATTTACTTACAGACTATGGATGTTAGGACTTTGTCAGACGTGTAACTTGCAAATATTTTCTCCCATACTATGGGTTCTCTCTTTACTCTTTTCTTGGTTTCTGTGCTATACAGAGCTTTGTAGCTTGATAAGTTTCCACCTATCAATCATAGATTTTGCTGCACTTGCTTTTGAGGACCTGGCCCTGAATCAATTGCCTGGCCTCAGTAAAGGAGGGTTTTCCCTAGATTTTCTTCTAAGATTCTTATATTTTGAGGTTTTATGTTTAAGTCCTTGATCTATTTTTAAATTATAAACTAATTTTATAACTTGTGTACTAGTGGATGTGTACATCTTATG
>NW_007038861.1:0-1227 GCF_000164805.1 Carlito syrichta | reverse complement strand
GTTGAAGTCTCACTCTGTTACCCAGGCTGGAGTGCAGTGGCATGCTCACAGCCACCACAGGCTCGAACTGCTGGGCTCAGGTGATCTTTCTTCCATCTCTGTCTTCCAGATTTAGATGCTTTTATCTCCTTTGATCTGTAACAATTTCTGTCTTTCCTTGAACTTCATGGACTTTACTATTTTGAATATGATAAGACAGTTATTTTATAGCATGTACCTTAATATGGATTTGTCTTAAGTTTCTCCATGGTATATTTTAGTTTTGCATCATTGGTTGGAACATCATCAAAGTGAGCTGTACCACACGAGATGAGAAACAATTTCTATCTCACTAATTGGGCAAATTGCACAAAGAAAATTTACCAAGATAGACCATCTTATGAGTCATAAAAAAATGAGTCTCAATAAATTTTAAAGAATTCAAGAAATACAAGATTTTTTTCCTCTGGCTATGATCAGATAATTACATTAGAAATCAAAATTACAAAAATAACTAGAAAATCCCTATATATTTGGAAACTAAATACAGCATGTCTAAATAATCCATGGGTCAAAAAATAAATCTAGAGATAAACTTTAAAGTATTTTTCACTGAATGAGAATGAAAATACTGCATGATAAAATCCATATGGTGTTACTAAAGCAGTGCTTAGGGGAAAATATATACCACTAAAAGACCATATTAGTAAAGATGACATGCCTCAAATCAATGACTTCATCTTCCACCTTAAGATACTAGAAAAGAAAATTAAATTCAACCCAGTCTAAGAGGGATAAAGAAGATAATAAAGAATAGAACAGAAATAGTAATCAGAAAAAGAATAGAGAAAATTATGAAATCAAAAGCTGGCTGTTTGATAATATCAGCAAAAATGACATACCTCAAGCTAGATTCATAAGGGAAAAAGACACAAAGATGACACAAATTACCAATATTGGTAATGAGAGAAGTAACATGACGATGACTTTAAAAGAAAAATACAGACATTAAAAGAAAAATAAGAAAATATTGTGAACAATTTCATGCCAATAAATTGAACAACATAGAATAATGGACAATTATTTGAAAGACATACACTATCAAATCTCACTCAAAAAGAAATAAACAATATTTATACTGATAACCCTACATTTATCAAACTAAGTGAATTTGTAGTTAAAATTCTTCACACACACACACACACACACACACACACGTGGGTCCAGAAAAAGAACTTCATATATAAT
>NW_007038860.1:0-1420 GCF_000164805.1 Carlito syrichta | reverse complement strand
TAATGTCCTTGTGTGTCTGCCTTGATTGCCATCTCAGTGGTAGTTGACTATTGCATGTGTATCTCAGCCTGTTTTGGGAGCAGTAGGATGAAATGCGTAGAAAGTTGTCAGTTCCTTCTTAGGACATCAAATGTTCCATTTTCTTCATTGATTGGCATAGCACTTCCACATTTTAGTATAAGAGAAGAACTTGTCTCTAAAGAGTGTGTGTGGACATCTATACAGGTTTATGCTCGTCTTTTCTCTTTTATTGTTGAGTGGAGGGGAGATATCCTAAAATTTCCCTGAGCGAAAGTGTGCTATAAATTATGGTGGAGAAGGTAGGGGTCTGAAGGAGAAAATCTCCTATAACATCATTTTCACTATGGCCATTACCCATAAGAAATGTGAAATAAAAAGAAGAGAAAGCCGAGCGAAAATTAACTTTAAGTCATAGAAAGTGACAAGCAGCCTCCGTGATTTAGAGTAGAGTCATGTCAAGTCCAGTGTTGAAATAAGAAACACGGAGGACAGGCATTTTTATGTCATCTGTAACTGGACAAAGGAAGAAAATGATTTGTTGAAGGTGATGCTAATGACATCAAACCCAATGTCAAAACATTTGTTTGCTGGGTGGGGGAAGAAAAAAATGAATGGAGAAAGAACATATTGTGCCCAGCTTGAGTTTATGAGGAAAATGATTTTGTGCCAGAGGGAGAATTTTTTGGGACCACAAAAAATGTAAATGTGGAGAATTATCTCTCTGGCTGAATTTTTATTTTTATCGGAATTGCCTCTCTTGTGCAGGCTAAATGTGCTGCGTTTTGCTGAACGCACTCTAGGCTTGTCCTGCATTGCTATTACAGGTGGTTTTTAAAAACTACCTGTTTTCAATTATGATAACATATACCTTGCCATCCTGTTAAACTAGAGATAACTTTCTGCTTCAGAAATAGCCTAGCAGTTTTAGTGATAATTTTTTAGTAATCATTAGGGTCACATTTTATTTCCCACTCTCCCAGACAGCCTCTGTCTCTGCACCATACTCAGCAGGAAAATAATAATTCATCTGCCTCATTCACATTTGCCTGTCCATCCCATTTTCCCTCTGGTTTAACCTTGGGGAAGGGCCTATTTTCTTCTTTCTGATAGGAATGAACATTTTTCTCTAGCCAATCACTATGGAGCATCTATATTTATTTATTTATTTTTTTTTTTTTTCATTAATCAGTAGTTTTTATTATGGTTTTGTGGGGTACAGTTAAGGGTAGGTGTACAATGACGTTTCATTCAGGCACCCTGTAGATAAGAAGTGTTTTCCCATCCCCCGACAGATATTTGCTACTGTTAATCCCATCCCCCTCCCCCCCGTAGGTTCCCAGTACCATCCGTCATTTTCTCATAGTATTGCATTGGATGTTCAAGGTCCATTATATGAGTG
>NW_007038859.1:0-1829 GCF_000164805.1 Carlito syrichta | reverse complement strand
GCTCAGGCAATCCTCTCACTTCAGCCTCCCAAAGTGCTGGGATTATAGGTGTGAGTCACCGTGCTTGGCCTTAGGATTTTTTTCTTCTAATTCTGTGAAGAATGATGTTGGTAATTTGGTAGCAATTATATTGAATTTGTAGATTGCTTTGAGCAGTATGATCATTTTAACAATATTTATTCTTCTAACCCATGAGCATAAGATATTATCCATTTGTTTGTGTCCTCTCTGATTTCTTTTCTTTTTTAGTAAGTAGTAATTTATTAGAAGATAGGAAAGCTCCCAGCAGCAGGAGGGGACCCGAAAGAGGGTTACCTCTCTCTGATTTTTTTAATCAGTGTTTTGTAGTTCTCCTTGTAGAGATCTTTCACCTCCTTGGCCAAAGGTATTCCTAGGTATTTATTTATTTATTTTTGGTGGCTATTATAATTGGGACTGATTCTTGATTTTGATCTCAGCTAAAAAGTAATTGATATATAAAGATGCTATTGATTTTTGCATATTGATTTTGTACCTTTAAATTTTACTAAAGTTGTTTATTGATTCTAGGAGACTTTGGAAGGGTCTTTTGAGTTTTCTAGGTATAAGATCATGTCATCAGTGAGCAAAGATAATTTGATGCCCCCTTTTCCAACTGGGATGGCTTTAGAAAAAATTTTTTAAAGTTGTGGGGTACAATTCAGATTTAGGTACATAAGTGGTCATTGTACGGGTGAAATTTGGGCTCCTTTTGTTCTGTACTTCACCTGGTTTGAGATCAGGTACCCTTGTTGGTGTTATATGCCTCCTTCTCTCTCCCTTGACAGTGTCCTGCTACTGCCAATCCCTTTCTTATTGTATTATGATAAATGTTCAGGGTCTGCTTATGAGTGAGAACATGCGGTACACAGTTTTTTGTTTCTGTGGTAGATCATTGAGTATGATAGACTCTAAATCTATCCAAGTTGCTGCGAAGTCCATATTTTGTCCTTCTTTATGACTGTGCAATATTCCATTACATATATATACACCATTTTTTTTCCAGTCCACTTTCAATAGTCAACACCATTGGTTCCACATTTTTGCTATTGTGAATGATACTGCAATAAACACATGTGTGCAGGTATTTTTTTGTGGAATGATTTGAATTCTTCTGGGTATATTCCCAGAAGGGGGATTGCTGGGCCATATGGAAAGTCAATTTTTAGATCTCTTAGGAATTGCCACACTATTTTCTTTTTTTTTTTTTTTTTTTTTTTTGAGTTGGAGTCTCACTCTGTCGCCCAGACTGGAGTGCAGCGGCCGCTCCCGGCCACCGCAGCCTCGACCTGCTGGGCTCTGGCGATCCTTCCGCCTCAGCCTTCCGAGTAGCCGGAATTACAGGCATGCGCTACCACGCCCGGCTGATTTTTTGATTTATTGTAAAGATGAGGTCTCGCTGCCCAGGCGGGTCTCGAACCCGCGGGCTCAGGCAATCCGCTCACCTCAGCCTCCCAAAGGCGCAGGATTACAGGCTGAGCCACCGAGCCCGGCTTCGCCACACTATTTTCAACAGAGGTTGTACCAGTTGACACACCCAGCAACATTGTGGAAGCATTCTCTTTCCCCCATATCCTCTCCAGCATCTGTTGTTTTTTAAGTTATTGGTGATGACCATCCTGACTGGAGTTAGACAGTATCTCAGTGTGTTTTTAATTTGCATTTATTTGATAGTTAGGTTGAGCATTTTTAAATGTATCTTTGGCTGCTCATACGTCTTCTTTTGAGAAGTGTCTATTCATATCTTTTGGCCACATTCAGCAGGGTTGTTTGTTTTTTTTCCTTTTGGCATGTTTGAGTTCCTTGTAGAT
>NW_007038857.1:0-1633 GCF_000164805.1 Carlito syrichta | reverse complement strand
TTTTATTGTCAAGCTCTTTATAAAATTTTCTTTTCTTTCTTTCTTTCTTTTTTTTTTTTTGAGTCAGAGTCTCACTGTCACCCAGGTTAGAGTGCAGTGGCACACTCATGGCCACCGCAGCCTTGATCTACTGGGCTTAGGTGATCCTTCTGCCTCAGCCTTCCAAGTAGCTGGAACTACAGGCAGGCACCACCATACCCAGCTAAAGTTTTGATTTATTGTAGAGATGAAGTCTCACCAAGTTGCCCAGACTGGTCTCAAACCCCCAGGCTCAGAAAATCCTCTTACCCCAGCCTCCCAAAGTGCTGTGATTATAGGCGTGAGTCATTGCACCCGGACCTATTTTATTTCTTTTTCCTTCTTTCTTCAAACAGACTTTGACGGATGTAGTCAAACTGTGTCTTTTTTCTGCTTTTAACAGACTTTGACGGATGTAGTCAAACTGTGTCTTTTTTCTGCTTTCTGAGAGATTTCTTCAATTTTTTTTGAATCAGAGTCTCACTCTGATGCCCAGACTGGAGTGCAGTGGCATGCTCACAGCCACTGCTGGCTTGATCTTCTGGGCTCAAGTGATCCTTCTGCCTCAACCTTCCAAGTAGCTGGAACCACAAGCATGTGCCACCATGCCCAGCTAATTTTTTTTGATTTACTATAGAGACAGGGTCTCACCAAGTTACCCAGGCTGGTCTCGAACCCTTGGACTCAGGGATTCCTCTTGCCTCCACCTCCCAAAGTGCTGGGTTTACAGTCATGAGTCACTGCACCTGGTTGATTTCTTCCATTTTAATTTTTAGCCTTTTTAAGGAATTTTTTTCTGCTGTCATGTTTTTAATTTCCATAAGTTCTTATTATCTTATTGTCCTCCCCGTTTAAAGAAAGCAGCCTAATCTTGTTATTCTTATCTAAGTACATTATCCAAGTACATTGATGGTCATTTAAAATTTTCTTCTGTTCCCTAATGTGTGTTTCCTTTTAGTTCATTTTTCTGCTTGCTTCTTTTTGTTTCTCTTATTCTAGAGTCTTTTTTCAAGAATCTGTTGAGTTTCTGTGGCTCTTCATATGTAGTAATGAGGTACCAAAAAGCTGATTGGAAGCTCTGTGTGAATAGGTGAAACTTGTTGATTGGCAACTTCATAGTAGGCTAATAGGGAAGTTACCTGACCATTTTGCTGAGTCAAATGTATCAGTATTCATAGTCCTTCTCTCTGAGGCTTATTAGTTTCTCCAGTATTTTCCCTTGGGTAGCAGACCGAGATGCCTGGCTGCTCAAGTACTCTAAGCTGAGTAGGACAAGGGGGTCAGAGGCCTTATCATTTAGACATTCACTCAATTCCCTTTTGAGTTGGCACTTCTCTCCTCTTTTTACAATGTCTAATGTCGCTAGGCTTTGGCCCCAGGTGCAATTTTCCCCTAGATCAAATCTCTGGTCTCTTGTCAAGGTAGGGAAATAACAGTAGCCTGGCTGGGTGAGTTATGGGAGGAAAACTGCAAGTCTAACTTCTCCATATACTGACTTTCAACCAATCACCAAACCTCATCTCTGCCTTCTGCAATACTCTGTACCTCAAATTATTCAGCCTCTGTGCTTAAGCAAATTGACTTTTTTTTTTAAAAGAGAGTCTTTTTTTTTTTT
>NW_007038856.1:27097-40768 GCF_000164805.1 Carlito syrichta | reverse complement strand
CAGGTCGAGGCTGTGGTGGCCGGGAGCGGCCACTGCACTCCAGTCTGGGCGTCGGAGTGAAACTCCAACTCAAAAAAAAAAAAAACCCGTTGGCCCATAACATTCCTGGATATCCAGCCCCCACAGTGACCCTATAAGGTAAAGGACCTTGGGGCTCCTCTCCAAAGCAGCAGGAGGGCAGTCAGAGTCTCTAGAGAGGAAGGGTGAGTGGAAAGAGAACATTTTCAGGACAGCAAGGGAGGCTCAGTGGCCGACCCGATTTACTGACACTGCTAGCAGTCTCTTTCGCAGGCCTCCGTCCTCCTGAGCCCCCACAGATGAGAACACACAGCCCTGGTTTCACCCCTGCCTCTCCTCCAAGCTGGCTCAGCTCCCTCTGGTTTCTTTCCTCTGGGCCTCGCTGATCTTAAAGGTGAAGAGACAAATAAAACTGGCCTTTCATGCCCACAAGGTAGGACTTTAGGACTTTGGTGAGAAAAGGGGAAGTTGCAGGCCAGAGAGGAAGTCTAAAGAAGAAAGGACAGACTGGGTGTGGTGGCTCATGCCTGTAATCTCAGTACTTTGGGAGATAGATGTGAGAGGATTGCCCAAACCCCCGGGGGGGAGGTGGGGGTTGAGCCTGGGCAATTTGGCAAGACCTCATCTCTACAATAAGTTTAAAAATTATCTGGGTATGATGGCACGCACCTGTGGTTCCAGCTACTTGGAAGGCTGAGGCAGAAGGATGACCTGAGTCCAGCAGGTAGAGGCTGCAGTAGCTGTTGAGCCACTGCAGTTCAGTCTGGGCGACAGAGTGAGACTCAAAAGAAAAATCTGTCTCTTTCTGTCCTCCTGTCTTTCTCTGTCCTTCTGTCTCTCTGCCCTCTTTCTCTCTCTGACCTTCTGTCTCTCTCTGTCCCTCTGTCCCTCTGTCTGTCCCTCGTTCTGTCCTGTCTCTCTGTCCCTCTGTGTCTCTCTGACTGTCTCTCTCTGTCCCTCTGTTTCTGTTCCTCTGCCTCTCTGTCCCTCTGTCTGTCTCTCTGTTCCTCTCTCTCTCCTCTCTCTCCCCCCCCCTTCTGTCTCTCTGTCCCTCTCTCTCTGTGTGTCTCTCTATCCCTCTGTCTCTCTCTCTCTCTCTCTATTCCTCTATCACTGTCTCTCTAAAAAAAAAAAAAAATAGGCTAGGCGTGGTGGCTCAAGCCTATAATCCCACCACTTTGGGAGGCTGAGGTGAGAGAACTGCCTGAGCTCATAGGTTCGAGACCAGCCCGGGCATCTTGGAGAGACTTCATCTCTACAATAAATCAAAAAATTATCTGGGCATGGTAGCGCTTGCTTATAGTTTCAGATACTTGGAAGACTGAGGTGGAAGGATCATCACCTGAGCCCAGCAGGTCGAGGCTGCAGTGGCTGTGAGCGTGCCACTGCACTCCAGCCTGGGTGACAGAGTGAGACTCCTACTCAAAAATAAAAATAAAAAGGAAAGGACAGAAGAATGGAGTGAAATTCTAAGTGAGGAGGCTGGGAAAGAAGGCAGAGCTCTAAGGTCACTGGATCATCCACTGGGGTCTATTCCCCTTGTGGCTAGCTGATTTATGCAATGTCACTCTTGCCTAAGGCACAAACTGCCCATATTCCGGTGATGACATTTAACACCTAATTGCAATTATAACGCCCCACTTTACAACCTGGAGAAAGCTTCCTTGTCCCAGTTTTTCTCTTATAGGTAAGTCTGTCCTAGAGCAGGGTAAGAAAACTCACAGTTTAACACAAAACCATCTTAATATTAAAATATTAAACCGGGCTCGGTGGTTCAGCCTGTAATCCCACGCCTTTGGGAGGCTGAGGTGAGTGGATTGCCTGAGTCCGGGGGTTCGAGACCCACCTGGGCAGCGAGACCTCATCTCTACAATAAATCAAAAAATCAGCCGGGCGTGATAGTGCATGCCTGTAATTCCGGCTACTTGGAAGGCTGAGGTGGAAGGATCGCCGGAGCCCAGCAGGTCGAGGCTGCGGTGGCCGGTAGCGGGCGCAGTCTGGGCAACAGAGTGAGACTCCAACTCAAAAAAAAAAAATTAAAGCTACCAAAGGTTTAAGATATGACTATTGGTGATGGGAGGAAATTGAGATGATTGGGAGCTCAAGAATCTAGATTTTCAGGCCAGGCACAGTGGCCTGTAATCCCAAAGCTTGAGGAGGCTGAAGTAGGAGAATCACTTGAGCCCAGGAGTTTGAGACCAGCCTGGACAATATAGTAGACCCTGTCTCTGGAAAATAAAAATTATAGCCAGGCGTGGTAGCGCGCGCCTGTAGTTCCAGCTACTTGGAAGGCTGAGGCGGAAGGATCGCTGGAGCCCAGCAGGTCGAGGCTGCAGTGGCCGGGAGCAGCCACTGCACTCCAGTCTGTGTGACAGAGTGAGACTCCAACTCAAACAAAATAAAATAAAATAAATAAAAATTAGCCAGGCATGGTGGCACATGCTTGTAGTCTTGGCTACTTGGGAGACTGAGGCAGGAGGATCACTTGAGCCCAGGAGTTCAAGATTACAGTGAGCTATGAGTGAGCCACTGCACTCCATCCTGGGTGACTCAGTGAGACTCTGTCTCTAAAAAAAAAAAAAGAAAGGAAATAAAAGAATATAGATTCTCAAATCTTGTTGTGTTTTTTTTTTTGTTTTGAGCTAGAGTCTCTCTCTGTTGCACAGACTGGAGTGCAGTGGTACACTCACGACCACCGCAGCCTCGACCTGCTGGACTCAGGAGATCCTTCTGCCTCAGCCTTCCAAGTAGCTGGAACTGTAGGAGCATGCCATCATGCCCAGCTAATTTTTAAATTTATTGTAGAGGCAAGGTATCGCCAAATTGCCCAAGCTGGTCTCAAACCCCCAGGCTCAGGCATTCCTCTCACCTCCATCTCCCAAGTACTGGAATTCCAAGTGTGAACCACCATGCCCTGCTCAAGGCTCAAATCTTGTTCTTAACCAGCCACTTCCTTCAAGATCTCCAAGGAAAGTGCATGCATGGAAGACACTGGTTGCAAGAGGTACTTCATCAACCCTGAGCCAATTCCCTGGGGACTTAGGCTCCATGACAGGGAAAATTATTTGTTCAGGCCAGGCAGTCTCTGGAGACTAAGACCAAAGCAACCAAGAAGTGGCAAAATAGAGCAGGGGTACATGGTTCCATCAGCTGGAGTATGGCACAGTGTCCCGACAACAGGTGTTTACACCCAAGGCTAGGACTTCTGGAGCCATGGCTCCTGTGCCAGGCAGATCTTTCCAGCTATATGAGAGCAAAAGACTCGATCAACCCTCTCCCCAACCTGAGCAACATATTAAGACCTTGTCTCTACAAAAAATTGACAAATTAGCTGGGCCTGGTGGTGTGTGCCTATAGTCCCAGCTACTTGGGAGACTGAGAAGGGAGGCTGTGGTGAGCCGTGATCATGCCACTGCACTCCAGCCTGTGTGACAGAGCAAGACCCAGCCTGTCTTTTGAAGGAATTAGGCTTTGCATTTGGTTAGACATGGGTTGGTTTTGTTTTCCTTTTTTTTTTTTAATTTTTTTTTTTTTTGAGTTGGAGTCTCACTCTGTCTCCGAGACTAGAGTGCAGTGGCCGCTCCCGGCCACCACAGCCTCGACCTGCTGTGCTCTGGCGATCCTTCTGCCTTAGCCTTCTAAGTAGCTGGAACTACAAGCATGTACTACCACGCCCGGCTAATTTTTTGATCTTTATTGTAGAGATGAGGTCTTGCCAAGTTGCCCAGGTGGGTCTCGAACCCACAGGCTCAGGCAATCCACTCACCTCAGCCTCCCAAAGTGCTGGGATTACAGGCTGAGCCACCGATCCCAGCTGGTTTTGTTTTTAACAGGCCCTTAAGACAGCAGAGGCCAGCAGATTGGCCAGTATACTCATGTTACTTAAACAGGAGATAAAATTCATGTAATAATAGGTGGTAGAATTACCAGTATGGGTGTATTTATTATAATTTTTTGAGTAGATTAATTTTCCATAAAAACAACTAAAATTATATAATATCCTACAATAAGACTATAAGGTGGTTGGGCTCAGTGGCTCAGCCTGTAATCCCATGCTTTGGGAGGCCAAAGTGAGTGTATTGCCTGAGCCCGTGGGTTCGAGACCCACCTGGGCAACTTGGTGAGACCTCATCTCTACAATAAAAATCAAAAAATTAACCGGCCGTGGTAGCGCGCGCCTATAGTTCCAGCTACTAGGAAGGCTGAGGCGGAAGGATTGCCAGAGCCTACCAGGTCGAGGCTGCGGTGGCCGGGAGCGTGCCACTGCCCTCCAGCCTGGGCAACAAAGTGAGACTCCAACTCAAAAAAAAAAAAAAAAAAAAAAGACTATAAGATAAGTGACAGGACATAGCATGGATTTAATATACCCAATGAGTAGCCATTTTAACATTGCCTAAATCTCATGTTTTTCTAGCAGTTCACTTAACTTGTCCTCTAATCACTTGCCAAGGACAGAACAGGTTTCTCAGAGGTAGCTATTGATAATTGTTTTACAACCCCCCTGCACAGCTTGTTTTGTACTAATTAGCTTTTCTTTTCTTTTTTTTTTTTTTGAGTTGGAGTCTCACTCTGTCACCCAGACTGGAGTGCAGTGGCCGCTCCCGGCCACCGCAGCCTCAACCTGCTGGGGCTCCGGTGATCTTTCTGCCTCAGCCTTCCAAGTAGCTGGAACTATAGGTGCGCGCTACCACGCCCAGCTAATTTTTTGATTTATTGTAGAGACGAGGTCTCGCCAAGTTGCCCGGGCGGGTCTCGAACCCATGGGCTCAGGCAATCCACTCACCTCAGCCTCCCAAAGGCGGGGGATTACAGGTTGAACCACCGAGCCCGGCTAGCTTTTCTATTTCAAGTATTTGCCTCCACCTATGAGACTCAAGTTAACCCAATCAGCCCTTCATGTCCTAGACAGACCCCACTACCATGGCAGCAATCATGTGACTAACCCACCCATCTGCCTGCTGTCTATCCCCTGACATCAGTACCTGAGCTTACCTGCCCCTTCATGATGATGTGGAGCAGACCACTACCCAATCTCCTTAATGACCTTCCCCCATCAAAGGGAATCCGTCAAAGGGAAGGTTTAAACGGGCTCAACTAGGAGAAATCAGTCGCCATTACCTTGCTAAGCTATGGTGTAGCTATGTGTTCTTTGAGCTATGTCTCCTCCCCTACCTTGGGGAAGTGAATCTCCTCTTTCTTTCTCTAATTTACTTTATTAGTAAACTATATTTTCTAATCTAACTTCTGTGCAATTCTTTGCATCTTTCATGTGGCACCGGATCACACACCAGACACCCACACCTCCAACAAGTCTGACCTAACATTCTGGAGGCCCCACTGGGAGTGTGACCCTAATAACAAGCTTTGCCAAAATCTAACCTTGCAAAGGTTACAAATTACACAGAGTGTATTATAAAGCCTTTTCAGAGAGCAGAATATAATAGAAGAACATCTTGTCTTCACAGTAAGTAAACAATTTAGAAATTCGATTTCATGCTGAAAAGACACATAATATATATAGATTCACCTTGAACCAGATATTGGTCCCACATGGCTAATGCTTTCTAATTATTAACTTTGGAATTACTAAGACATAAGTTCTTCAGCTTTCCCTTTTATCTTTACAACAGAGTAATGACCAACCCACCACTTTGAATTACCTACAATCTTACAATTTTGCATGGTTGTCTCAGCAAGATGGGGATGTATTGACATGTAAGTGTAGTTTCTTCAATTACAAAAAACATAGAGGTAAATTTTGACAGTTACATAAAGCAAGAGATACTTAATCTGCCCACTTGCTACTCCCAGTCAAATAGCTTTTCAGAGTCTCCTAAATTCAAGGATCCGAGGCTGTAGAATATTCCTCCCACACCCAACAAGGATTCCATCACATGGGAAAGGCTATTTCTTTGCCATTTTCTTATAGTTATTTCTCCTCCTCCTCCTTTTTTCTTCTTCCTCCTCCTCCTTTCTCTTCCCCTTTCTCCTTCTCCTCCTCTTCCTCCTTCTTGTTTTTAGAGATGGGTTATTACTACGTTGCCCAGGCTGGAGTGCAGTGGCACAATCATAAGTCTCTGCAGCCTGAAACTCCTGGGCTTCAGTGACCCTTCTGCCTTACCCTCCTGAGTAATTGGGACTACAAGCACACACCAACCACACTCAGTGGCTGGACTTTTTTTTTTTTTTGAGTCAGAGTCTCACTTTGTCACCCAGGCTAGACCCTAGAGTGCAGTGGCACACTCATGGCCACCGCAGCCTTGACCTGCTGAACTCAGGCCTTCCAAGTAGCTGGAACTATAGGCGTGTGCCACCTCAGCCTTCCAAATAGCTGGAATTACAGGCATGCACCACCATGCCTGGCTAATTATATGATTTATTGTAGAGACAAGGTCTCGCCAAGTTGTCCAGGGTGGTCTTGAACCTGTGGGCTCAGGCACTCCTCTTACCTCAGCCTCCCAAAGTGCTGAGATTACAGGCGTGAGCCACTATGCCTGTCTTATGCCTGGACTTTTTAAAATTTCCAGGCCCTTTCCCACCTGGCACTGCTAGAGGTTTAATTGTCCTGCTACCAAGTACAAAAACACCATATTTCTCTGAATCTAGTTAGTGCCGCAGACACTTTATTGCAGTCACTTTAACACCCTATTTTGACCCAAGGGACTGGTGATAACCTAAAAGAAAAAAGACGCGAAATAGATCCTTCAGCTTCATCCCAGTCCTGAACTTCACCCATCACCAATTACTGGGACTTGGGGGCAGGTGGGGAATGATAGGTGGCTGTAACAAGGAGACTGGGGAAGGAGTTAAAGACAGGCTCAGGAACAGGAGGGATGGGAAAGAAGCAGGGTAGTGGTTGCCCTTGGGATGGGGTTGGGGACTAGAGCAGGGCTTCTAGTGTTCTGGTTATGTCCTGGTTATATTCTGGTTTTTTTGAAGTTGAAGTCTCATTCTGTCATCCATGCTGGTGTGCAGTGGCACAATCAGGGTTCGTCGCAGCCTCCACCATCTGGCTCAGGCCATCCTTCTGCCTCAGCCTCCCAAGTAGCTGTGACTACAGGCCTGCGCTAACATGCTGGGCTACGTGAACCCCTGTGCCCAGCCTACTCCAGGAATTTAATTAATAACTTACCAAGTGACATGCAACCTCTTAATTCATAGTTCAAAAATTGCAGACTCTGAAAGACGCTTCTCTCTTTTCTCTTACCTTAATAGATAGTTCTCAAATATAGGTTCAGATGTAACTTCAAGCTCCTTAAATATGAATGATTAAAGTTATTTACATCTCAGGCTGGGTCGTGGTGGCTCACACTTGTAATCTCAGCACTTTGGAAGACCAAAGTAGGAGTATTGCTTGAGATAGGAGTTTGAGACAAACTTGGCAACAAAGTGAGATCTCGTCTCTACAAAAAATAGAAAAATTAACTGGGCATAGTGACACTTGCTTGTAGTCCCTGCTGCTCAGGAGGCTGAGGCAGGAAGATCACTTGAGTCAGAGTTTGGGGCTGCAGTGAACCATGATTGTTCCACTGCATTCCAATTTGAGCAACAGAGTGAGACCATGTCTTAAAAAAAAAAAAGTTATTTTCATTTGGCCTCCAACACTTTTATTATTATTATCATCATTTTAATTTTTATTTTAAAGATGTGGGGTACAATTCAGAGTTAGGTA
Source organism: Carlito syrichta (assembly GCF_000164805.1). NCBI lineage: Eukaryota > Metazoa > Chordata > Mammalia > Primates > Tarsiidae > Carlito > Carlito syrichta. The sequence goes on along the minus strand of NW_007038856.1, from coordinate 33,078 downwards.
TACAAATGGTCATTGTACAGGTAAAGTTTGGACCTCACTCTGGTCCCCACATCACCTGGTTTGAGATCAGGTACCCTTATTGATGAAGTGTGCCCCCGCCCCCAGCAGTTCCCCACTACTGCCAATTCCTGTCTGTATTCTTTTTTCTTTTTTGTTGGAGTGCAGTGGCACGCTCATGGCCACTGCAGTCTCGACCTGCTGGGCTTAGGCAATCCTTCTGGTACAGCAGATGGGTGGAGGTGCTTCAGGCCCGTGCCAGAGGAGAGCCAGCAGGTAAACAATGCGTGCGAACTCCACCAGAGTCTGGACTCCTGTACTAACCTGCACAGAGTAAGGAACGATACAGTTCCCACTCTGCATTTGCCTTCCTAAGTTGATGTGCAATATATTCTCCCCCTCCCCCCATAACTGAAACATACAGGGCAGAGAGTTCTAGGAAATGCAGCTCAGCTTACCAAGTACATTACAAAACCACCCTATGGCTGTACCCTTATTAACTGTGTTACTTTCCTGTATTTCTTCTGAAAAATTTAAATTACAATAATTATCTGTGGATTTTTATAAGCATCAAATAAAATAATACTTGTTCTAGGCATAGTGCCTAGAATATAAGACACTCAAAATTTTTTTTTTTGGAGTTGGAGTCTCACTCCGTAGCCCAGACTGGAGTGCAGTGGCCACACCCGGCCACCGCAGCCTCAACCTGCTGGGCTCCAGCGATCCTTCCACCTCAGCCTTCCAAGTAGCTTGAATAACAGGCACGCGCTACCACGCCTGGCTAATTTTTTTATTTATTGTAGAGATGAGGTCTCACCAAGTTGCCCAGGCGGGTCTTGAACCCGCGGGCTCAGACAATTCGCTCACCTCAGCCTCCCAAGGCACCAGATTACAGAAGGAGCCACCGAGCCCAGCAACACTCAAATTTTTATAAACTTTGTTAGTTGATCCCTTTACTAAATTAGATGCTTAATGATTGTGCTTTTGTGGGATTTTTTTGTTTTGTTTTGTTTATTTGGAGTAGATTACAAAACACTCCTCTGTCACCAAGGCTGGAGTGCAATGGCACTATCATGGCTCATTGCAGTCTCGCACTCCTGGGCTCAGGTGATCCTCCTGCCTCAGCCTCCCAAGTAGCTAGAACTACAGGTACATACCATTGTACCTGATTATTTTATTTTATTTTGTAGGGATGAGGAGTCACTATGTTACCTAGGCTGGTCTCAAACTCTTGGGCTCAAGCAATCCTTCTGCCTTGGCCTTCCAGAGTGCTAGGGTTATGGGCATGAGTCTCTATGCTCAGACTGATTGTGCTTTTGATTTTAACTCATAAAAATCATTAACTTTTTGAAATAATGAAAGAATTATTTCATGCAAATTTAAGATTAATGATTATCTTAGTCTGTTTTGTGTTGCTATAACAATACTTGCAACTGAGTAATTTATAATGAACAGGAATTTCTCTCTCGTGGTTCTAAAGCCTGAGAAGTCCAAGCTTGAGAAGCTAGTATCTGGTGAGGGCCTTCTTGCTGTCTCATTGCATTATAGAAGGCTGAAGGACAAGAAAGGGCAAGTAAAAGAAAGACCAAAGTGGGGCAGAACTCATCCTTCTATCAAGAACCACTCTCAGGTAATGCCATTAATTCATCTGGGAGGGCAGAGCCCTATGACGCCCTATGACCTATGACCTCTCAAAGGTTCCACCCCTTGTCGTATACCCACTGTTATGATGGCAATTAAATTTCAACATGAGTCTGGGAGGAGACAAACATTAAAACCTAAGCAGTCACCAGACATGGTGGCTCAAGCCTATAATCCCAGCACTTTAGGAGGCTGAGGTGAGAGGATTGCCTGAGCCCACGAGTTCAAGACCAGCTTGGGCAACTTGGTGAGACCTCATCTCTACAATAAATCAAAAAGTTAGCCAGGCATGGTGGCACACACCTGTAGTCCCAGCTACTTGGAAGGCTGGAGTGGAAGGATCACCTGAGCCCAGCAGGTCAAGGCTGCAGTGGCCATTAGTGGTTCACTGCACACCAACCTGGGCAACACAGTGAGACTCTGACTCAAAAAAAAACTAAGCAGTGACATAATCATAAATCCTTTATCCATTTCTATAGGAAAACCTTGATGGCATAAATACACATACTCAAATTTTGCCTCTTCTTATATTAACTGAAAAGTAGGTTGCAAAACAACTCAATATATGGCTCTATTTTTATAAAAACACATTTTTTTTTTTTTAGTCAGTCTCACAGTCTCTCAGGCTAGAATACAGGAGCTCACTCACAGCTACTGCAGTCTTGACCTGATGGGCTCAGGTGACCCTTCTGTCTCAACCTCCTGAGTAGCTGGAACTACAGGTGCACGCTGTCATACCTGATTAATTTTTTGATTTATTGGAGAGAGGAGGTCTCATTAAGTTGCCCAGGCTGATCTCTAACTCCTGGGCTCAGGCAATCCTCTTGCCTCCATCTCCCAAAGTGCTGGGATAATAGGCTTGAATCACTGTGCCCAGCAAAAGAAATATTTTATTTTATTTATTTATTTTTTGAGTTGGAGTCTTATTCTGTTGCCCAGGCAGGAGTGCAGTGTCACACTGCTCACGGCCTCTGCAGCCTCAACCTGCTAGGCTCAAGCAATTCTTCTGCCTCAGCCTTCCAAGTAGCTGGAACTACAGGCATGCACCACCATGCCCGGCTAATTTTTTATTTTTATTATAGAAATGAGGTCTCACCAAGTTGCCCAGGCTGGTCTCGAACCCATGTCTCAGGCAGTCCTTTCACCTCGGCCTCCCAAAGTGCTGGGATTATAGGCGTGAGCCACTGCACCTGGCCTAAAAAAAATATTTTATACAGAATGACTCTGTAGTCAGAGACATGGGTTTGACTCTGGGTTCCACCTCATACTAGCTGTGCATGCAAGTTAGATGGACATGATGACTCTGTTGTTAGTAGAAGATGAGAGTGAGCCAGGCATGGTGGCTCACGCCTGCAATCCCAACATGTAATTTTTTAAACAACCTCTCCCTCAATAAAACCCTTTGTCTTTTTCATAAGCTCTTTCTTTTGACTTCACTCATATGATCTTTATTCTGCTTTCTACTCCTCTGTATATGAATAAATGTTTAAGAATTACATGGGTGAATGAATACCTTATAAGATCTAGCAGCTTAAAAGATAAAAGAATAAAGCTAAAAAAAAAAAAAGAATTACATGGGGCTGGCCAAGCATGGTGGCTCACACCTATAATCCCGGCACTTTGTGAGACCAAGGTGAGAGGATTACCTGAGCCCACAGTTTGGAGACCAGCCTGGGCAACTTGGCGAGACCGCATCTCTACAATAAATCAAAACGTAACCGGATGTGGTGGTGCATGCCTGTAGTACCAGCTACTTGGAAGGCTGAAGCGGAAGGATCCCCTGAGTCCAGCAGGTCAAGGCTACAGTGGCCGTGAGCATGTCGCTGCACTCTATTTTATTTTATTTTTTGAGTCAGAGTCTCACTGTGTGGTGTGGCACACTCACAACCACCACAGCCTTGACCTGCTGGATTTAGGCTGTGTTTCCGCCTCAGCCTTCCTTCCAGATAGCTGGAACTATAGGTGTGCACCACCATAACCACCTAATTTTTTGTTTTGTTTTTTTGAGTCAGACAGAATTTCACTCTGTCACCCAGGCTGGAGTGCGATGGCACGCTCTCAGATACTGTACCCTTGACCTGCTAGGCTCAGGTGATTCTTCTGCCTCAGCCTTCCAAGAAGCTGGAGCTGCAGGCATGCACCATCACACCTGGCTATTTTTTTCTTGAATTATTGTAGAGATGAGGTCTCGCCAAGTTGCCCAGGCTGGTCTTGAACTCAGGAGCTCAAGCAATTCTCTCACCTTGGCCCCCCAAAGTGCTGGGATTATAGGCATGAGCCATAGCACCTGACCTTCTTTTTTTTTTTTTTTGGTAGAGTTGAGATCTCCCCATGTTGCCCAGGCTGGTCTCTAACCTGTGGGCTCAGGAAATCCTCTTACCTCTGACTCCCAAAGTGCCAGGATTACAGGCATGAGCCACCCTGCCTGGCTAATGGGGGGCGGGGGTTTAAAACTATCCATCAGGACCACGCCTGTAATCTTGTACTTTGGGAAGCCTAGGTGGGAGAATTGCTTGAGCCCAGGAGTTTGAGACCAGCCTAGACAACATAGGGAGACCTTAACTCTATGTAAAAAAATTTTAAAAATTAGCTGGCTGTGGTGGCACACGCCTGTAGTATCAGCTACTCTAGAGTCTGAGGCAAGAGGATTGCCTGAGCCCAGGAGGTTGAAGTTGCAGTAAGCAAGTGATCATACCACTGCATTCTAGCCTGGGTGACAGAGCAAGACCCTGATTGGAATGGAGTGGAGTGGAATGGAATGCAATGGAATGGAATAGACTAGAATGCAATAGACTAGAATAGAATAATACTAGCAATCAGGTAGCATGTTCACTATTTGGAGGATGCCAGAAGCCAAATCTCTATCAGTATGCAATATACTCATGCAGCGTTTATGCAATTGTACGCCATGAGTCTACAATTTTTTTTTTTTTGAGTTGGAGTCTCACTCAGTCACCCAGACTGGAGCGCAGTGGCCGCTCCCGGTCACCGCAGCCTCGACCTGCTGGGCTCCGGCGATCCTTCCACCTCAGCCTTCCAAGTACTCGGAACTACAGGCGCGTGCTACCATGCCCGGCTGATTTTTGATTTATCGTAGAGACGAGGTCTCGCCAAGTTTCCCAGGCGGGTCTCGAACCCACGGGCTCAGGCAATCCACTCACATCAGCCTCCCAAGGCACGGGATTACAGGCTGAGCCACCGAGCATGGCTCAAATTTTTTTAAGTTCAAAAAAAAAAAAGAGAGAGATTCACATCCTTTCCATATTCTCAAGAATAAACATGCATCTTGTCCTCTCTATATATATAGTTTTCTTTTTTTTTGAGTTGGAGTCTCACTCTGTCACCCAGACTGGAGTGCAGTGGCCGCTCCTGGCCACCGCGGCCTCAACCTGCTGGGCTCTGGCGATCCTTCCGCCTCAGCCTTCCAAGTAGCTGGAACTACAGGCGTGTGCTACCACGCCCGGCTAATTTTTGATTTATTGCAGAGATGTGGTCTCACCAAGTTGCCCAGGTGGGTCTCAAACCCATGGGCTCAGGCTAGTTTTCTTCATTATCCCGTATTTTGGCCTCTTCTCACTTCTCCATTCCAAAAGAGTGACAACTTCTGTCCTAATTCTTAACTGTTAAGTAAACAGCAAATGCATCTTCTGGATAGTTGTTCTGTAAAAGCCTGTGATTAGTATAGGGAGAACATTTTCTTCTAGCCAGTAGGTAAGGTATACCCTGCCAAAATAAATCTACTTTTCAAGATCTAATTAATCATATAATCTAAATTTAGACACCTCAGCAAATGTATTGATGTCTATAAAATGTGTATTTCAATTAGCTGGGCATGATGGTACACCCCTGTGATTCCAGCTACTTGGAAGACTGAGGTGGAAGGATCGCCTGAGACCAGCAGGTCGAGACTGCCATGGCTGTGAGCGTGCCACTGCACCCCAGCTTGGGTGATAGAGTGAGACTCCAACTAAAAAAATAAAATAGAATAGAATATTTATTTCAAGATTTCAAATAAATGCAATGCCAAATTTCGCATTGTCAAGGCACTAGCATAACAGAGGTTTGTTTGTTTTTTTTGGAAGTGGGGTTGAGTCAGGGTCTTTGTCACCCAGGCTGATGTTCAATGGCACAATCACGGCCCACTGTAGCCTCAGCCTCCTGGGCTCAAGCAATCTTCCCATCTCAGCCTCCAGAGCAGCTGGGACTACAACTATGCACCACAACATCCAGCTAATTTTTAAATTTTTTGTAAAGAAGGGATCTTATTATTATTATTATTATTATTTGTGAGTTGGAGTCTCACTCTGTCACCCAGACTGGAGTGCAGTGGCCGCTCCTGGCCA
>NW_007038856.1:26122-27017 GCF_000164805.1 Carlito syrichta | reverse complement strand
CCAGGTGGGTCTCGAACCTGCGGGCTCAGGCAATCCACTCACCTCAGCCTTCCAAAGCGCGGGATTACAGGTTGAGCCACCGAGCCCGGCTGAAAGTGTCTTATTTCATTGCCTAGGCTGGTCTTGAACTCCTGTTCTGAAGCTATCCTCCCGCCTGGGCTTCCTAAAGTGCTGGGATTTAGCTGAGAGCCACCACACCTGGCCCATAACAGTGTTTTGTTTTGTTTGAGTTGGAGTCTCACTCTCTTGCTGACTGAAGTGCAGTGGCACACTCCTGGCCACCGCAGCCTCGACCTGCTGGGCTCCGGTGATCCTTCCGCCTCAGCCTTCCAAATAGTCAGAACTATAGGTACGCGCTACCACGCCCAGCTAATTTTTGATTTATTGTAGAGACTAGGCCTAGCCAAGTTGCCCGGGCGGGTCTCAAACCCTCAGGCTCAGGCAATCCACATGCCTAGGCCTTCCAAAATGCTGGGATTACAGGCTGAGCCACCGAGCCCGGCCAACAGTGTTTTTCTATAACAGTGTTATATTAACCAAGTGATGCTCTTCATCTTTTATTATTGTGGTTTTGCCTTTTTCCTCCAATTGTTTATTTTGAAGAACTCAAGCCCTTAAAAAAGTTGAAAGGATGATACAATGAAATCTTTTATTTTCCATAAAAATTCTTAAATTCTTTATTTAAAAATTTTCATGAAAATTTAAAATCTTTTTTTTTAACAATGAACTCTTATATAACTTTCAAGTAGCTCACTGATTGTTAACAACACTTGAAAAACAGAAGTTTGAATTGCATGTGTCCACTTATATACAGATTTTTCTTTTTTTTTTTTAAGTTGGAGTCTCACTTTGTCACCCAGACTGGAGTGCAGTGGCCACTCCCGGCCACCACAGG
>NW_007038856.1:24577-25741 GCF_000164805.1 Carlito syrichta | reverse complement strand
ATTTTTTTTTTTTTTTTTTTTTTTAGTTGGAGTCTCACGCTGTCACCCAGTCTGGAATGCAGTGGCATGCTCATGGCCAACATAGCCTCAACTTGGTGGACTCAAGCAATCCTTCTGCTTCAGCCTTCCAGGTAACTGGAACTACAGACATGCGCCACCACACCCAGCTAACTTTTTGATTTATTGTAGAGACAAGGTCTCGCCATGTTGCCCAGGCTGGTCTGTAATCCCTGGGCTCAGGCAATCCTCTCACCTTGGCCTCAGAAAGTGCTGAGATTACAGGCGTGAACCACCACACCCAGATATACACAGATTTGTTTTCTACCTCTGCTACTCCTGAGACAGCAAGACCCGCCTCTCCACCTCCTCTTCTTCCTCCTTAGCCTGCCCAATGTGAACACAATGAGGACAAAGACGTTTATGATTATCTACTTCCACTTAATGAAAAGCAAACATGTGTTCTCTTCCTTATGATTTTTTTTCTTTCTTTCTTTTTTTGAGTTAGAGTCTCACCCTGTCGCCCAGGCGGGAGGGCAGTGATATGCTCCTGACCACCACAACCTTGACCTGCTAGGCTCAGGTGATCCTTCTGCCTCAGCCTTCCAAGTAGCTGGAGCTGAAGGCATGCGCCATTACGCCCAGCTAGTTTTTGGATTTATTGTAGAGATGAGGTTCCACCAAGTTGCCCAGGCTGGTCTCGAATCTGTGGGCTCAGGCAGTCCTCTCACCTCGGCCTCCCAAAGTGCTGGGATTATAGACGTGAGCCACCATGCCCAGCCATCCTTATGATTTTCATAATAATACTTTTTTCTCTATGTTACTTTATTATAAAAATACAGCAAGTAATACATATAACATAAAAAATGTTATCAACAAGACTTTCTATCAATAGTACTCTATTTATTGTTAAGATTTTTTTGGTGTTTTTTTTGAGTTGAGTCTCACTCTGTCACTCAGACTGGAGTGCAGTGGCTGCTCCTGGCCACTGCAGCCTCGACCTGCTGGGCTCCAGCGATCCTTCCACTTCAGCCTTCTAAGTAGCTGGAACTACAGGCGTGCACTACCCCGCCTGGCTAATTTTTTATTTATTGTAGAGATGAGAGCTCCCCAAGTTGCCCAGGCAGGTCTCGAACCCGCGGGCTCAGACAATCCACTCACCTCAGC
>NW_007038856.1:23886-24557 GCF_000164805.1 Carlito syrichta | reverse complement strand
CACTGCACTCCAGTCAGGGTGACAGAGTGAGACTCCAACTCAAAAAAAAAAAAAAAGTTACACCTGGATTTTAGACTATGTGGGAGATTATTGCCCCTAGCCGCTATGTTTCTAAGGGTTAACTGTATATATACAATAGTTTTTATTTTGTTGAACCAGTTGAAATTAAATTGTACTTATCGTGATGTTTTGCCTCAAAGACTTTAATGTGTACCTACTAAGAATAAGGACATTGTCTTACATAATCTCATTACATAACCACACCCAAGAAAATGAACAATTATCCTTTAGTATTATCTACTACATAGTATATGTTCAAATTTTCTTTCTTTTTTTTTTTGAGTTGGAGTCTCACTCTGTCGCCCAGACTGGAGTGCAGTGGCTGCTCCCGGCCACCGCAGCCTCGACCTGCTGGGCTTCGGCGATCCTTCTGCCTCAGCCTTCAAGTAGCCGGAATTACAGGCACACGCTACCATGCCCAGCTGATTTTTTGATTTATTGGAGAGATCCACTCACCTCAGCCTCCCAAAGCGCTGGGATTACAGATTGAGCCTCCAAGCCCAGCTGATTTTGTTTCATTGCTCCACATCAGGAGGTGTGCAATATCAGTTTGGACAATTTGGGGTTACGACAAGTTTGAGTATGTGGTGTTTTTTTTTTTTTTTTTTTTT
>NW_007038856.1:15973-23412 GCF_000164805.1 Carlito syrichta | reverse complement strand
AGCCGGAATTATAGGCATGTGCTACCACACCCGGCTGATTTTTTGATTTATTGTAGAGATGAGGTCTCGCTGCCCAGGCGGTCTCAAATCTGTGGGCTCAGGCAATCCACTCACCTCAGCCTCTCAAAGGCACGGGATTACAGGCTGAGCCACTGAGCCCGGCTGTATGTGGTTTTTTAATACAAATCATGCTATAATTTTCTTGTTTCTATCAACAGTATATTTTGAAAATATTTTTGTTTTAGTAGGTCTACCGTGCTTTTCTTTTCTTCTCTCTCTCTCTTTCTTTCTGTCTTTTTTTTTTTTTTTTTTTTTTTTGAGTCAGAGCCTCACTCTATTGCCCAGGCTGAAGGGCAGTGGCACGCTCCCAGCCACCACAGCCTCGACCTGCTGGGCTCAGGCGATCCTTCCACTTCAATCTTCCAAGTAACTGGAACTACAGGCACACGCTACCACACTCAGCTAATTTTCAGATTTATCATAGAGATGAGGTCTCGCCAAGTTGCCCAGGCTGGTCTTGAACCTGTGGGCTCAGGCAGTCCTCTCCCCTAGGCCTCCCAAAGTGCTGGGATTATAGGCGTGAACCACCCCACCTGGGCTTTTTCTTTTTTCTTTTTTTGAATTGGAGTCTCACTCCATCCCCAGGCTGAAGTGCAGTGGCACTCTCACGGCCACCCCAGAAGTCGACCCGCTGGGCTCAGGTGATCCTTCCACCTCAGATTTCTAATTAGCTGGAACTACAGGCACGTGCTACCATGCCCAGCTAATTTTTTTTTTTAATTTATTGTAGAGACGAGGTCTTGCCAGGTTATCCAGGCTGCTCTCGAACCCCGGGCTCAGGCAATCCTCTTGCCTCGCCCTCCCAAAGTGCTGGGATTACAGGCTTGAACCACTGCCTCCGGCCCTCTTTGTTTTTTCTGAGACAAGGTCTTGCTCTGTTGCCCAGACTGGAATACAGTGGTGTGATCCTAGTTCACTGTAGCCTCCAATTCCTGGCCTCAAGCAATCCTCCCATCTCAGACTCTTAAGTGCTAAGATACAGGCGTGAACTGTTGCACCTGGCCTATGTTTTTCTATTTTTTTTTCTTTTTCTTTTTTGAGTCAAAGTCTCACTTTTTTACCCAGACTGGAGTGCAGTGGCATGACCGCCCCTACCACAACCTCAACCTCCTGGGATCAGGCAATCCTTCTGTCTCAGACTTTCAATTAGCTGGAAATACAGGCATACACCACCACACATGGCTAATTTTTTAATCTTTTGTTGAGATTAAGTCCCACCATGTTGTCCTGGCAGGTCTCCAACCCCTGGGCTCAAGTATTCCTCATGCCTTGGTCTCCACAACTACTGGGATTACAGGTATGAGTCACTAAACCTGGTTAATTAAACTTTTTATTGCTGGGTGCGGTGGCTCATGCCTATAATCCCAGCACTTTGGGAGGCCAAGATAAGAGGATTGCCTGAGCCCACAGGCTCCAGACCAGCCTGGGCAACTTGAGGAAACTTCATCTCTACATAAATTAAAAAATTAGCCGGGCTTGGTGGCTCAGCCTGTAATCCTGTGCCTTGGGAGTCTGAGGTGAGTGAATTGCCTTAGCCCATGGGTTCGAGATCTGCCTGGGCAACTTGGCGAGACCTCATCTCTACAATAAATTTTAAAAAATTAGCTGGGCATGGTAGCGTGCACCTGTAGTTCCAGCTACTTGGAAGGCTGAGGCGGAAGGATGCCACTGCCCTCCAGGCTGACCGGGAGCATGCCACTGCCCTCCAGGCTGGGCGACAGAGTGAGACTATGACTCAAGAAAAAAAAAAAAACAAAAAACAACCAAGCAAACAAACAAAAAGAACCACACAGTTATCTCATAGTATCAGAGGGTTAGAAGTTCAGATATGGCTTACCTGGATCCACTGTTTAGAGTCTCTTTCTTTTTTTTTTTTGAGTTGGAGTCTCACTCTGTCACCCAGACTGGAGTGCAGTGGCCGCTCCCGGCCACCGCACCCTGACCTACTGGGCTCTGGCGATCTTTCCGCCTCAGCCTTCCGAGTAGCCGGAATTACAGGCATGCGCTACCACGCCCGGCTGATTTTTTGATTTATTGTAGAGATGAGGTCTTGCTGTCCAGGCGGGTCTCGAACCCGCGGGCTCAGGCAATCCACTCACCTCAGCCTCCCAAAGGTGCGGGATTACAGGCTGAGCCACCGAGCCCGGCTAGAGTCTCTTTCTTTCTTTTTTTTTCTGAGTAAGAGTCTCACTCTCTCACCCAGGTTGGAGGGCAGTGGCACACTCTTGGCCACCACAGCCTCAACCTGCTGGGCTCAGGTGATCCTTTGCCTCAGCCTTCCAAGTAACTGGAGTTACAGGCACATGCCACCATGCCCGGCTAATTTCTTGATTTATTGTAGAGATGAGGTCTCGCCAAGTTGCCCAGGCTAGTCTCGAACCTGCGGGCTCAGGCAGTCCTCTCACCTCGGCCTCCCAAAGTGCTGGGATTATAGGTGTGAGCCACCATGCCCTAGAGTCTCTTTCAAAGTTGCTCAAAATGTTGGCCAGGGCTAGAGTTTTGTCTGAAGGCACAACCTAGGAAGAACACAGTTTCTAGAGGGCTTTTGGTCCGAGGGCCTCAGTTCCTAGCTGGCTACTGACCAGAGGTCTCAGTTTAACACTTGGGCTTCTGTAATACCTAATACCACTGCTTGCTTTATCAAATTGTGCAAGCCAGCTAGGTATGATGGCTCATGCCTATCATCCCAGAACTTTGGGAGGTAGAGGCAAGAGGATTGCCTGAGTCCAGAGTTCCAAGACCAGCTTGGGCAACTTGGCAAGACCTTGTCTCTTCAATAAATCAAAAAATTAGCCAGGCATGGTGGCGCACACCTGTGGTTCCAGCTACTTGAAAAGCTAAGGCAGAAGGATCACCTGAGCCCAGCAGGCTGAGGCTGCGGTGACTGTGAGCATGCCACTGCACTCTAGCCTGGGTGTCAGAGTGAGATTCTGACTCAAAAAAAAAAAAAAAAAATTGTGCAAGCCAAGAAGGCTGTAGAGTCAGTCTATTAGCAAGATGGAAGTTACTATATATATATATATATATATATATATTTTTTTTTTTTTTTTAAATTGTAGAGATGAGGTCTCTCCTAGTTGCCTAGGCTGGTCTTGAACCTGCCGGCTCAGGCAACTTTTTTGAGTTGGAGTCTCACTCTGTCACCCAGGTTGCAGGGCAGTGGCACACTCACAGCTACTGCAGCCTCGACCTGCTGGGCTCTGGAGAGCCTTCCATCTCAGCCTTCCAAGTAGCTAATTTTTTTATTTATTGCAGAGACGCAGTCTCTCCAGTTTGCCCAGGCTGGTCTCGAACCTCTGGGTTTAGGCAATCCTCTCGCCCCAGCCTCCCAAAGTTCTAGGATTACAGGCGTGAGCTACCATGGCCGGCAACAATGCTCTTTGAAAGACACTTTTAAGCAAATGAAAAGACAAACCTTAGACTAAGAGGAATATTTATGAAGCACATGTCTCATACAGAACTTGTATCTTTTATTTATTTTTATTTATTTTATAAAGAAAAGTTTATTTAAAAGTAAACTAGAGAAAGAAAAGGAAAAGAGAAAATTCACTTCCCCAAGGTGGGGGAGGGGGCCAGGAAGCGTGGTGACAGCCATAGCTCAAAGAGCACATGGCCACACTAGAGTCTAGCAAAGCAATGGCCGCTGCTTGCTTGTGTTTGAGTCCTTTTAACCATTCCCCTAGATGGAGGAAGATTATTAAGGTGATTGGGTGGTGGTCTGCTCCTTGTCATCACAAAGGGGCAGGCAAGTGCAAGTACTGACATCAGGTGATAGACAGCAGGCAGGTGGGAGGATTAGTTATGTGATTGCTGCCATGGTGGGGTTTATTCCTGTCAAGTAGATCACAAAGGGCAGGACTTGTATCTTTTGTTGTCCTTTTTTTTTTTTTTTTGAGACAGGGTCTCACTCTGTTACCCAGGCTAGAGTGCAGTGTCATGATCATAGCTCACCGCAGCCTTGACCTCCTAGGCTGAAGCAATCCTCCTGCCTCATCCTCCCAAGTAGCTAGACTCCTGGTGCATGCCACTACACCTGACTAATTTAAAAAAAATTTTTTTGTAAAGACAGAGTCTCACTATGCTGCCTAGGCTGACCTGAAACTCCTAGCCTCAAGAAATCCTCCTGCCTAAGCCCTCCAAAGTGCTGGGATTCCAGGCATGAGCTACCCCAACTGGCCTTTCTCAAATATATAAAGAATAATAGGCTGGGCATGATGGTTCACACCTATAATCCCAGCACTTTGTGAAGCAGAGGTAAGAGGATTGCCTGAGCCCATGGTTCCGAGACCAGCCTGGGCAAACATGGTGAGACCTTGTCTCTACAATAAATAGGAAAAAAAATTAGCTGGGCATTATGGCACATGCCTGTAGTTCCAGTCTCTTGGAAGGCTGAGGCGGAAGGATCACCTAAGCCCAGTTGGTCGAGGCTGTGGTGACCCTGAGCATGCCACTGCTCTCCTGCCTGGGCGACAGAGCGAGACTGAAATTAAAAAAAAAAAAAAAAAGAATAATAAGTAAAAAAACAACCAATTTTTTTAAAAAGGTCAAAAGAGTGACTAGACACTAAAAATGCATAGTATGCAAAATATGTTCAACATCATCAATCATTAGGAAAATACACACTAAAACTACTTTGGGATACCACTATACTCATTATGTGGCTGAAATTTAAAACAACAACAAACTCATTACAGCTGACAAGAATACAGAGCTTTCCATAGTGATGGTTGGAATTCAAATTGGTGCAGCCATTTGAAAAAAGAGTTCAACAGTGTCATATAAACACACTCATATTATGTGATGAAAGGGTTAACTTTGCAGGCCCAGGTTGCTCAAATCTTGCCTATTCTGAAAGGCTTCAGGGCTGACCCTGGATCTGGCTTCTGGGAGATGACCTTTGAGACCTTGGCATCTCCTGCCCAATTAGAATCTTTTTATGTTTCTTGTGGGCTGAGATCTACACACCTACATGATTAATCCCCCCCCAAAATTTTGATCATAGGCTGGACATGTGGCTCACGCCTACAATCCCAGCAATTTGGGAGGCTGAGGTGAGAGGATTGCCTGAGCCCACAGGTTCCAGACCAGCCTAGGCAACATGACTAGACTTTATCTCTACAATAAATTAAAAAAATTAACCAGGCTTGGTGGCTCAGCCTGTAATCCCATGATTTGGGAGGCTGAAGTGAGTGGATTGCCTGAGCCCGTGGGTTTGAGACCCGCCTGGGCAGCTTGGCTAGACCTCATCTCTACAATAAATAAAAAAATTAGCCGGGCATGGTATCACGCGCCTGTGGTTCCAGCTACTTGGAAGGCTGAGGCAGAAGGATGGCCGGAGCCCAGCAGGTCGAGGCTGTGGTGGCCAGGAGCATGCCACTGCACTCCAGCCTGGGCGACAGAGTAAGACTCCAACTCAAAAAAAAAAAAAAAAAAAAAATTAGCCAGGCATGGTGGCTCATGCCTGTAGTTCCAGCTACTTGGAAGGCTGAGGTGGAAGCATCTTCCAAGCGCAACAGGTTGAGGCTGCGGTGGCCATGAGCATGCCATGCCCTTTGCACTCCAGTCTGGGCGACAGAGTGAGACTCCGACTCAAAAAAAAAAAAAAGAATTCTTGACCATCAAGGCTCAGGTGAGCATTCCTTGTTGACAACACTGGAGAATTAAGGACTGTCTGGAAAAGATGACCAGGAAAGGACCACAGGAAAAGAACAACTGGAAACTTGTGCCTGGTGTCTTCTGGACTCTACCCTATAAGCCTCTTCCCTTTGCTTATTATTTAATTTCATTTCATTTTAGAGTTAGAATCTCACTCTCTCCCCCAGGCTGGAGTGCAGTGGCATGTTCATAGCTCACAGCTTGGACCTGCTAGGCTCAGGTGATCCTTCTGCCTCAGTCTTCCAAGTAGCTGGAAGAACCACAGGCACATACAACCATGCCCGGTTATTATTATTTTTTTATTTTATTTTATTTTTGAGTTGGAGTCTCACTCCGTCACGCAGACTGGAGTGCAGTGGCCGCTCCCCGCCACTGCAGCCTCGAGCTGCTGGGCTCTGGCAATCCTTCCGCCTCAGCCTTCCAAGTAGCTGGATCTACAGGCGCGCGCTACCTATGTATGTAATTTTACCTGTGTATGTAATTTTACCTCAGTCAAAGTGAATGAAGTATGGGTGGATCCTGTGGTGGGTTTTTTATTTATTGTAGAGATGAGGTCTCGCCAAGTTGCCCAGGCGGGTCTTGAACCCATGGGGTCAGGCAATCCACTCACCTCAGCCTCCCAAGGCATGGGATTACAGGCTGAGCCACTGAGCCCGGCTTATTTTTTTAAATGTAGAAATGAGGTCGCACCAAGTTGTCCAGGCTGGTCTCAAACCTCTGGGCAGAGACAATTCTCTCACCTCCACTTTCCAAAGTGCTGGGATTGCAGGTGTGAGTCACCATGCCCAACCCCTTGTTTATTTTAATCTGTATCTTTCTTTCTTTTTTTTTTTTGAGTTAGAGTCTCACTCTGTTGCCCAGGCTGGAGTGCAGTGGCATGCTCACAGCCATGGCAGCCTCAACCTGCTGGGTTCAGGTGATCCTTCCACCTCAGCCTTCCAAGTAGCTGGAACTACAAGCATGTGCCACCATGCCTGACTAATTTTTTAAATTTATTGTAGAGACGAGGTCTCACCACATTGCCCAGGCTGGTCTCGAAGAACCCTTGGACTCAGGCAATCCTTTAGCCTCTGCCTCCCAAAGTGCTGGGATTATAGGCATGAGCCACTGCGCCCTGCTTATCTGTATCTTTCACTGTAATAAATCATAATCATGTTTTAACAGTGCTTCTGAATCCTGTGAGTCCCCCTAGCAAATCATCCAGCCTGAGAGTTGCCTTGGAGACCACTAATCCACCACAGGATCCACCCATACTTCACTCATATAGGCGGACCTGTATTTTCTCTTTGAAACAGGATCCATATTTCACTCCTAGGTGGGAAAACATAAAAACATATTTTCTAAAAAATACCTATATGTGAATATTTATAATAGTCTTTGCCATGAAATCATCAAAAATTGGAAACCACCAAAATATCCTTCAGTGTGTGAATGGATTGATGAATTGTGGTACATCCTTACAAAGCAATACTGTTCAATAATCAAAACGAATGAACTTATAATATACACAACAACCTGGATCAATCTCCAAAGCATTATACTAAGGGAAAGACACCAGGCTCAACAAACTATGCACTTAATCATTCCACATATACAACATGTTTTCTTTCTCTTTTTTTGAGTTGGAGTCTCACTCTGTCACCCAGACTGGAGTGCAGTGGCCGCTCCAGCCACCGCAGCCTCGACTTGCTGGGCTCCGGCAATCCTTCTGCCTCAGCCTTCCA
>NW_007038856.1:7468-15953 GCF_000164805.1 Carlito syrichta | reverse complement strand
CTGGAACTACAGGCACACACCACCACGCCCGGCTAATTTTTTGATTTATTGTAGAGATGAAGTCTTGCCAAGTTGCCCAGGCCGGTCTCGAACCCGCGGGCTCAGGAAATCCACTCACCTCAGCCTCCCAAAGTGCAGGAACATGTTTTCAATGGTAAAACTGTAGGGACAGAGAACAGATCTGTGGTTGCTGGGAACTGGGGAGGGGGGAAAGGACTGACTATGAAGTGGCATAAGGGAACTTAGGGGGTGATTAAAATAGTCTATATCTTTTTGTGTGTGTGTATCAGAGTTTCGCTCTGGAGTGCAGTGGCACAATCATGGCTACTACAGCCTCAACCAGCTGGGCTCAAGCAATGCTTCTGCCTCGGTCGCCCAAGTAGCCGGAATCACAGGTGAGTTCCACCACATCTGGCTAATTTTTTTATTTATTGTAGAGACGAAATCTCATCATGTTGCCTAGACTGGTCTTGAGCTCCTAGACTCAAGAAATCCTTCCACCTCAGCCTCCCAAACTGCTGCGATTTCAGGAATGAGCCCTTGTGCCCGGCCTCAAATTATCTTTATCCATTCATCCATTGATAGACACTTTAGGTTTATTCCATATCTTGGCTATTTTGAAGAGTGCTGCCATAAATATGGGTATGCAGACATGTCTTCAATAAACTGATTCCTTTTCTTTTGAAATGGAATTGCTGGATCATATGGTAGTTTTATTTTTAGATTTTTGAGAAGAAATATTCTATATCTTGAATGTGATGGCATGGCTATATGTGTTTGTCAAAACTCATTAAACTTTTCACCCAAAAGAGTGGATTTTATTTTATTTTGTTTAGTGATTAAGTAGGAATTTATTAGAAGATAGAAAAACTCCTGGCAGTGAGAGGGGACCTGAAAGAGGGTTGCCTATTTTTATTTATGTTTTTATTTTTATTTTTTGAGTCAAAGTCTCACTTGGTCGCCTAGGCTGGAGTGCAATGGCATGTTCAGGGCCACCGCAGCCTCTACCCGCTGGGCTAAGGTGATCCTTCCACCTCAGCCTTCCAAGTAGCTGGAACTACAGGCATGTGCCAAGCTTAGCTTATTTTTCTTGATTTATTGTAGTAATGAGGTCTCACCAAGCTGCCTAGGCTGTTCTGGAACCCATGGGCTCAGGCAATCCTTTCATCTTGGCCTCCTAAAGTGCTGGAATTATAGACGTGAGCCACTGCACCTGGCCCAAGTGAATTTAGTGTATGTAATTTTACCTCAGTCAAAGTGAATGAAGTATGGGTGGATCCTGTGGTGGGTTAGTGGTCTCCAAGACAACTCTCAGGCTGGATGATTTGCTAGGAGGACTCATAGGATTCAGAAAAGCTGTTAAAACATGATTATGGGTCATTGCCTTGCTAAGCTTTGGTGTGGCCATGTGCTCTTTGAGTTATGGCCAGGCCATGTTTGCTCAAGCTTTGGCCCCCTCCCCTGCCTTGGGGAGGTGAATCTCCTCTTTTTCTCTCTAATCTACTTTCTAAATAAACTACGTTTTCTAATCTTAAAAATACACACATGACTATGATTTATTACAGTGAAAGATACAGATTAGCCAGGTCCAGTAGCTCAAGCCAATAATCCCAGCACTTTGGGAAAAAAAAAAAAATTAGCCTAGTGTGGCGGCACATGCCTGTAGTTCCAGCTAATTGGAAGGTTAAGGTGGAAGGATCGCCTTGAGCATGCCACTGCAGTCCAACCTGGGTGATAGAGACTCTGACTCAAAAAAAAAAGAAAGAAAAAAAGAAATGGGGTCTCACTATGTTGTTCAGGCTGGTCTTGAACTCCTGACCTCATAGGATCCTCCTGGTTTGACCTTTCAAAGTCCTGGGATTATAGTCATGAGTCACTGCACCCAGCTTAAATTTCATTCATAAAAAATAATATATGTAGCCGGACTCGGTGGCTCAGCCTGTAATCCCGCGCCTTTGGGAGGCTGAGGTGAGTGGATTGCCTGAGCCCGCGGGTTCGAGACCCGCCTAGGCAGCGAGATCTCATCTCTACAATAAATCAAAAACTCAGCCGGGCGCGGTAGCGCATGCCTGTAATTCCGGCTACTTGGAAGGCTGAGGCGGAAGGATTGCCGGAACCCAGCAGGTCGAGGCTGCGGTGGCCGGAAGCGGCCACTGCACTCCTGTCTGGGCGACAGAGTGAGACTCCAACTCAAAAAAAAAAAAAAAAAAAAAATGTACTATACGTTATGAAGCTCAATGTTAAAATGCACTCTTTTGAGCCCAGCATCTAACATAAGAATTAGGACGTTATCAATATTGTCGAAGCTGCCTTTTCAACCTTACTGCCCTGTAGGCTCCCAGAGGTAGGTACTAGACAACTTGGCAAGACCCCGTCTCTACAATAAATAAAAAATTAGCTGGATGTGGTAGCGTGCGCCTCTAGTTCCGGCTACTTGGAAGACTGAGCCAAAAGGATTGCTAGAGCCAGACGCTGGGGTGGCTGTGAGCGTACCACTGCATTCCAGCCTGGGCAACGAAGTGAGACTCCAACTCAAAAAAAAAAAAAAAAAAAAAAAAAAAGAGCAAAAAAATCTTTACAAAAATTAAAAACTTAAAAATGGCTGGGTATGGCAGTTTATGCCTGTAATCTCAGCATTTTGGGAAGCCCAGGTAGGAGGATCATTTGAACCCAGGAGTTTGAAACTAGCCTGGACAACATAGTGAGACCCCCATGTCTACTTTAGAAAAAAATTCAAAATCTTTATTAAAAAAAAAATAAAAATAAAAATAAAGCAGCCAGGCATGGTGGCTCATGCCTATAATCCCAGCACTTTGGGAGACTGAGGTGAGAGGACTGCCTGAGTTTGAGACCAGCCTGGCCAATTGGCGAGACCTCATCTCCACAGTAAATCAAAAAATTAGCCGGGCGTGGTGGTGTGCACCTGTAGTTCCAGTTACTTGGAAGGCTGAGGCGGAAGGATCACCTGAGCCCAACAGATCGAGGCTGTGGTGGCCGTGAGTGTGCCACTGCACTCCAGCCTGGGTGACAAAGTGAGACTCCGACTCAAAAAACAAACAAATGCTCCAATTTTCTTTTGCCCATTGACATCTGGCTAGTGTCTCCCACTCGGGGAATCTGACTGGAGCCAGAAAGCTGCAGAAAGGCCCCAGTGCAGCAGTATGTTGGATTCAGCCTCTTGAGACACAGTGTAGAGCAAAGAAGTTCAGAGGGTGATCTGGGTGGGACGGAAGCATCTTTTGTGGCTATTTCTTCACTCATGGAGGTTGATCTGCTAAAACATAAGAAAAATTAAAAAAAAAAAAAAAGACTGGACATGGTGGCTCATGCCTGTAATCCTAGCACTTTGGAAGACTGAGGTGGGAGAGTTGCTTGAGCCCAGGAGTTTGAGACCAGCCTGAGGAATGTAGCAAGAACCCATCTCAAAAATTAATTATTTAGTCGATTAAAGAAAAAGTAAGCCAGGCACAGTGACTCACACCTATAATCACAGCACTCTGGCAGACCAAGGTGAGAGGATTGCCTGAGTCCATGGGTTTGAGACCAGCCTTACGAGTTGGAGCCTCACTCTGTCGCCCAGACTGGAGTGCAGCTGCTCCTGGCCCCCGCAGCCTCAACCTGCTGGGCTCCGGCGATCCTTCCGCCTCAGCATTCCAAGTAACTGGAACTACAGGCGTGCGCTACCATGCCCGGCTGATTTTTGATTTATTGTAGAGATGAGGTCTCGCCAAGTTTCCCAGGCAGGTCTCGAACCTGTGGGTTCAGGCAATCCACTCACCTCAGCCTCCCAAGGTGCGGGATTACAGGCTGAGCCACCGAGCTCAGCTAAATTTACCCCTTTTTAAAAAGTGAACTGTTCAGTCAGTTTGACAGGATTATTTCTTGGGTTCATCCCTGTTGTGTGTGGCTACATAGCACTGTTTACTATGCCACTGGTTGGCTAGACCATGGTGTATTAATCCACTCTTTTGTGGATGGATGTCTGAGTTGTGTCTAGTTTTTTACTCTTATGAACAATGCATGCTGCTATGAAGATTTCTGAGATAACAGAAAGAGGGCTTTCTGCTTGCAACCAGGAGTCTCATCAAAGGTGGGAAGTATGCTGTGTTTTGCACAACTTCTCCTGGGGCTGAGGTGACCTAGTGACCCTATCAGTTCACTTTTTCCAGGTGGGATTAACTGACAGGATAACTTACTTTATCTTTTATTGTGGTAAAATATGCATAACAAAATTTACCATTTTAGCTATTTATTTATTTATGAGTGGGAATCTCACTCTGTCATACGGGCTGGAGGGCAGTTGCATGCTCACGGCTACCACAACCTCGACCTGCTGGGCTCTGGTGATCGTTCTACTTCAGCTTTCCGAATAGCTGGAACCATAGGTATGTGCCAGCATGCCTGCTAATTTTTTTAATTTATTGTAGAGACAAGGTCTCATCGAGTTGCTCAGGCTGATCTCGAACCAATCCTCTTGTCTAGGCCTCACAAATTACTGGGATTACAGGCGTGAGCCACCGGGCCCAACTGGTATGATATTTTTTTTTTTTTTTGAGTTGGAGTCTCACTCTGTCGCCCAGACTGGAGTGCAGTGGCTGCTCCCAGCCACTGCAGCCTCGACCTGCTGGGCTCCAGCGATTCTTCCACCTCAGCCTTCCAAGTAGCCGGAATTACAGGCGCGCGCTACCATGCCCGACTAATTTTTTGATTTTATTGTAGAGATGAGGTCTTACCTGCCCAGGCGGGTCTCGAACCCGCAGGCTCAGGCAATCCACTCACCTCAGCCTCCCAAAGGCGAGGGATTACAGGCTGAGCCACCGAGCCTGGCGTGATTTTTAAACCAAAAATTTTCCCATGAATTTTACATAGATAATATGTTTCATACATCACTTGATTTATTTACAAGAACAATATTCACAGATTTTGGTGAAGTTTACTTGGAAATGAGTGTGCAAGTTTTCATTTTCCCCCTGAGGGGAAATCTCAAAACATTAGAAATATAGCAAATGAAAAAGAGGATTGAGGCTTGTAAAGCAGAATTTGATGTTAATTTTGTCAATTTCCAACTGAGAGACATTTGTACTGTTTTCAGTTTCCACCATTACAAACAATTCTGCCATTAACATCTTTGTCTCTGATTCCTTATGTTCTTGTGTCCTTTGTAGTGGACACTGAGAAAAATGGTGTTGTGTTGGATGTGGTGGCTCAATACCTGTAATCCCAGCATTTTGGGAGGCTGAGGCAAGGGGATTGCTTGAATCCAGGGGTTCAAGACTAGCCTGAGCAACTTGGTGAGACCTCGTCTCTACAGTAAATTAAAACATTAGCCAGGTGTGGTGGCACACACCTGTTGTTCCAGTTACTTGGAAGGCTGAGGCAGAAGGATTACCTGAGCCTAGCAGGTCAATGGTGTGGGGGCTGTGAGTGTGCCACTGCACTCCAGCCTGGACAACAGAGTGAAATTCTGACTCAAACAAATACACAAACAAAAAAAGGCATTGCTAGGATATGAGGAATACTACATTTTAATTGAATAGGTACTCCAAGTTCTCCTCTCAGTTCTTAAAACTTCTGCAGCCTAGTATCTCAGCATTTTCCAGAGTCCAGATGAATTAAAAGCATGTTTGGGCAGATGTTCTTAAACTATGTCATTGAGGTCACGCCTCTCCCAAGCCTGCTTGAGTAACTGGTATACACAGCTTTCCTTTAATTCACTCAACAAGTTTTTATTAAATGTGTATTATGCGCTGGTGCTGCTCCAAGCTCTGAGGCTGAGGCACGAAGAGCAGACAAGTCCTTCCTGTCTAGCTAGGAGGGTGTATTCTTGCTGTTGTAAACTCAAGCTGAGCTGGGTGTGGTGGCTCACGCCTATAATCCCAGCACTTTGGGAAGTGGAGGCGAGAGGATTGCCTGAGTTCAGAGGTTGGAAACTGGCCTCTGCAACTTGGAGAGACCTTGTCTCAACAGTAAGGTAGTGTGTACCTGTGGTTCCAGCTACTTGGAAGGCTGAAGCCGAAAGGTGATCTGAGCCCAGTAGGTCAAGGCTGCTGTAGCTGTGAGCATGCCACTACACTCCAACCTGGGCAACAGGGTGAGACTCCTACTCAAAAAAAAATTTTTTTTTTAATTTAAAATAAGAAAATAAAAAGAAATCTCAGGTTGCTCACAAGGACGCACTATATGTGTCTTCGTGCTGGTCTTGCTGTGAACAAGATAATCTTTCTTGGTTTTCTGATTGTAACAAACAGTTTTCCTGTTAATAGTAGTCAAATTTTTAATGTTCTAAAAATATTCATCTCCAATTTAGTCCATAATTATGGAAACTTAAGAGTTTAAAATTGTACCATACTAATCTGAGAGAAATGAAAACATGTCCACAAAAAAACTCTTTGTACTACAATGTTCATTGCAGCTTTATTCCCAACAGCACCTCCCCACAAAAAAGGAGACATCCGCCGGGCTTGGTGGCTCAGCCTGTAATCCCGCGCCTTTGGGAGGCTGAGGTGAGTGGATTGCCTGAGCCCACGGGTTTGAGACCCGCCTGGGCAACTTGTCGAGACCTCATCACTACAATAAATAAAAAAATTAGCCAGGCATGGTAGCTCATGCCCGTAATTCCCGCTACTCAGAAGGCTGAGGCGGAAGGATCGCTGGAGCCCAGCAGGTCGAGGCTGCGGTGACCAGGAGCAGCCACTGCACTCCAGTCTGGGCGACAGAGTGAGACTCCAACTCAAAAAAAAAAAAAAAAAAAAAGGAGACATCCCTGATGTCCATCCATAGTAAAATGGATAAACAAGTTGTGGTATATTCAGCAATTCAATGGAACACACAACGGATAGAGGCAAATAGCATGGATGAATCTCAAAAACATCATTCTGAGCAAAAGAAGAGTACATATGATTCCATTAATATAAAGTTCTAGAACAGGCAAAATTAACCTATGGTGGAAAAAGTGAAGCAACCAGGGGTAAGGGCAGGGATCAAGTTGGGAAGGCATGAGGGGACCTTCTGAGGTGATGCTGATTTTCTCTGTCTTGATGGAGGGGGGCTGGGTATCCAGGTGCATCTCATCAAACAGGAAACTCGAGACGTCTACATTTCATCAGATGCAAATTTTACCTCCAAAGGAAAAAAATAGAACCATAAACAAATATGAAACTTTAATTAATAATGTGCATGCTGAAGCATTAGGGGAAGTAAAGTGATGCATGCAGTGACTTGAAAATAAATAAAACAAAGTGGATTGATAGAGGAATGGGTAACTGGATAGAAAGATGTGGAAAGAAGCAACTGCGGTAAACACAGAAATGGTGGAATCTAGCTAAGCTGGTGGGGATGTGGAAGTTCTCTATTAAAATAATAATAATAATTATTATTTTTGAGTTGGAATCTCACTCTTTCACCCAGACTGGAGTGCAGTGGCACGTTCATAGCCACTGCAGCCTCCACCTGTTGGGCTCAGGCTATCCTTCCACCTCAGCCTTCCAAGTAGCTGGAACTACAGGCACCTACCACCATGCCCAGCTAATTTTTTTGTTTTAATTGTGGAGATGCCCAAGTTGCCCAGGCTGGTCTCCAACCCATAGGCTCAGGCAATCCTCTCACCTCAGCCTCCCAAAGTGCTAAGATTATAGGCATGAGCCACTATGCCTGGCCTCTATAAAATTGTTAAATGGGGTCTCACTATGTTACCCAGGCTGAACTCAAACTCCTGTACTCAAGCAATCCTCCTGCCTCTGCCTCCCAAGTGCTGAGATTACAGGTGTGACCTACCTCATCTAGCCTTAAATTAGCTTCCTGCCTGCCTCCTCAGTAGAATGTAAGCTCCAAGAGGGCAGGGAATTTGCCTTTTTACTGAGGTATCTTTAGCACCTTGGTGGGGTACACAGGCCATCCTCATACCCGGAAGTTGATTGAATGAAACGACTCTTCATTCCTGATGCCTCCCATCATTGTCTCACCAAGGAACCTTCCACAGAGAAATCATTTTTCATGTAGCCTGAGGAAAGAGAGGGATGGTCGAGCATACTGGATTGCTGATTGTTGTATTCCCTGTGCTTCCTGGAAGAGCTGGGGATAAGTCAGCGAGAAGTCCCAAAGCCAGTTGTGAACTGAGTATACAAGGTCTCTAATTCAAAACTACATTCCCTACATTGTGTAGCTGGAGATGGAAAAAAAAAATTTTTTTTTTTTTTTTGAGATTCCAATGCCTCCTCTCAACTCAGGCATACTAAGGCATTCACAGCACTCTGTCAAGAATGTAGTCCTAGCTGCATCAAATAGTGAAAGCTCATCTCTACAAATAAAATAAAATAAAATTAGCCAGGCTTGGTGGCTTTCGCCAGTAGTCCCAGCTACTCAGGAGATGGAGGTAGAAGGATCACCTGAGCCAAGGAGGGTGAGGCTGTGGTGAACTGTGATCATGACACTACACTCCAGCCTAGGTAACAGGTGAGACCTCAACTCAAAAAAAAAAAAAAAAAAA
>NW_007038856.1:0-7448 GCF_000164805.1 Carlito syrichta | reverse complement strand
GATCCTTCCGCCTCAGCCTTCCGAGTAGTGGAACTACAGGCACGCACTACCATACCCAGCTAATTTTTTGATTTATTGTAGAGATGAGGTCTCGCCAAGTTGCCCAGGCGGGTCTTAAACCCATGGGCTCAGGCAATCCACTCACCTCAGCCTCCCAAAACGTGGGATTACAGGCTGTACCACCGAGCCCGACTGAATTTAGCAAATTATCACCAGCGTGGTGATGCTGCTGAAATAAGAAGCTTCACGTGACCCGCAACTCTGTTCAGTATTCTGAGTTGGATATCCTGCTCCTCACGATGACTGATGCTCTGATTTTTTTTTTTTTTTTTTTTTTTGAGTTGGAGTCTCATTCTGTCACCCAGGGTGGGGGGCAGTGGCACACTCCCGGCCACCACAGCCTCAACCTGCTGGATTCAGGTGATCCTTCTGCCTCAGCCTTCCAAGTAACTGGGACTACAGACATGCATAACCATGTCCAGCTAATTTTTAAAAACTTATTGTAGAGATGAGGTCTTGCCAAGTTGCCCAAGCTGGTCTCAAATCCGTGGGCTCAGGCAATTGTCTCACCTCAGGTTCCCAAAGTGCTGGGATTATAGGAGTAAGCCACCACACCCAGCTGATGCTCTGATTCTTGACCAGCTAATGAGTTGACATTATTTCAGAGAAGATCCAAACTTATTCAGGACCTCCACACCCACTGAAAGATGTGCCCAATTCTTCCTCAAAGGGGAAACCCATTCTCTTGACCTTTTTTTCTTGATTCAGAATCTCACTCTATCACCCAGGCTGTAGTACTAGGACACGATCACAGTCACCACAGTCACGACCTCTCGGGCTCAGGTGATCCTTCCAACTCAGCCTCCCAAGTAACTGGAATACAGACACATGCCACCACATCTAGCTAATTTTTTTGATTTTTTGTAGAGTCAAGTTCTTCCCAAGTGGCCCAGGCAGTTGTCCAACTGCTGAACTCAGGCAGTTCTCACCTCCGCCTCTCAAAGTGCTGCAGATACAGGTGTGAGCCACAGTCCCCAGCTTCTTGACCTTTGTTTGTTTGTTTGTTTGTTTTTTGAGTTGGAGTCTCACTCTGTCATCCAGACTGGAGTGCAGTGGCCGCTCCCAGCCACCGCAGCCTCCACCTGCTGGGCTCCGGCAATCCTTCCGCCTCAGCTTTCCAAGTAGCTGGAACTACAGGCGCGCGCTACCACGCCCGGCTAATTTTTTGATTTATTGTAGAGATGAGATCTCGCCTGCCCAGGTGGGTCTTGAACCCGCGAGCTCAGGCAATTCACTCACCTCAGCCTCCCAAAGGCAGGGGATTACAGACTGAGCCACCGAGCCCGGCTTCAAAAATTTTTAACAAATTTATTATATGCTTGTTTTAATAAATTTTTTATTATATTCTTGTTTTAATAAATTCAAATCCTATAGACATACATTTAAAAGTTCAATTTCCAGCCAGGTGTGATAGCTCAGTCTGTAATCCCAGCACTTTGGGAGGCCAAGGCGAGAGGATTGCCTGAGCCTGTGGGTTTGAGACCAGCCTGGGTAACTTGGTGAGACCTCGTCTCTACAATAAATCACAAAAAAACTAGCCGGACATGGTGGCATTTGTCTGCAGTTCCAGCTACTTGGAAGGCTAAGGTGGACGGATTGCCTGAGCCCAGCAGTTTGAGGCTGCAGTGGCCATGAGCATGCCACTGCACTCCAGCCTGGACGACAAGAGTGAGACTCCAACTCAAAAAAAAAAAAAGTTCAATTTTCCCTCCTACCCATTGCTCCCCCTCAGTGAATCCCATGTCCTGGTAATAGCCATGGTTAGCAGTTCAGGAGTCACCTTACAGAACTTCTACACTAAAGACATATAGATGGGCTTGTTTCATGCTCACACATAGACTCATGACAGTGGAATTCTTTGTGCTTATTACTTTGCAACTGGCATTTCTGCTCTTGATTTTGTTTCAAGTAGGGGTCTCACTCTGTCACCAAGGCTGGAGTGCAATTGTTATAGCCAAAGTGTGAGAAAGAAGTTGCCAACATGCAGAAAGTCGAATTTGAGTCCTTTATTAGCTGGCGGTCAAGAGTAGGCAAGTGCCATAAAGAATTCTCGACCCCGAACAGAGTGAGCTGGGGGTTTATAAAAGGCAAAACCCACAAAAGCTGTACAGTTATGATTACATTTTTGGCAGAACATCTGGTTGCTAAAGGGTACAGAAAGCTATGGAATTTGCAATTAGGGAGTTTCCAAGCACTGAGGGTAACAAGAATGTGGGCTTGTTATTATGGGAAGGTTACAACTTGTGATTAAGGGAAGGTTACAACTTGTGATTACAGGAAAGTTATGCAGGAGGGTCATCTCTGGGTATGAACAGCTAAAATGGAGAAACTGTTACAAAATGGATTTACTTATGTTAAGCAAGTTATTACTGGTTATTATCGATTTTTTATGATATTACACAATGGCATGATCAAGGGTGACTGCAACCTTGACTTCCTGGATTCAAACAATCCTCTCACCTCACCTCCCAGGTAGCTGGGACTACAGGTGGGCACCACCACACCCGGCTAATTTTTTTGTAGAGACAAGGTCTCGTAATGTTACCTAGGCTTCTCTCGAACTCCTGGGCTCAAGCAATCCTCCTGTTTCAACTTCCCAAAGTGCTGGGATTACAGGTGTGGGTCACCACGCCTGGTCTGCAACTGGTGTTTCTTACCAAATTTTGTGTTTATTCTCTATATCCTTCCATTTCAACATACATAATCTACTTTTTAGCCATATGCTATCTCATAATATCTTAATATAAATCAGTGATAATGCATGGATATTTGGACATTATAAATTATATTACAGTTAATGTTCTTTTTTTTTAGTCACTCTGTCACTCAGGCTGGAGTGCAGTGGCACCATCATAGCTCACTGCAGTCTCAAATGCCTGAGTTCAATCAATCCTCCTGCGTCAGCCTTCCAAGTATCTGGGACTATAGGCATTTGCCACCACACCTGGCTAATTTTTTTATATTTGTAAATATGAGGTCTCGCTATATTGCCTAGGCTGGTCTTGAACTCCTGGGCTCAAGCAATCCTCCTGCCTTGGCCTACTAAAGTACTGGGATTATAGGCATAAACCACTGTGCTTGGCCTACAGTGAATGTTCTTGTACATTAATCCTGATGCAATTAAAAACATTTTTTTCTTTAAGTTTTCAAACAAAGTTTATTAGAGAAGGAAAAGAGGGGAGATACGGAGACATGACAGAACAGACATGGTTGAGGTAAATCACCTTCTTCTTCTTCTACTGTTTTTCTTTTTTAGTTGGAGTCTCACTCTGTTGCCCATGCTGGAGTGCAGTGGCATGTTCACGGCCACTGCAGTCTTGACCTACTGGACTCGGGCGATCCTTCTACCACCATGCCTGGCTAATTTTTTGTTTTATTGTAGAGACGAAGTCTCACCAATTTGCCCAGGCTAGTCTCGAACCCCTGCACTCAGGCAATCCTCTTGCCTCGGCCTCCCAAAATGCTGTGATTACTGGCTCGAGCAACCATGCCCAGCCAGTTTTTTGTTTTTTGGTTTTTTTTTGAGTTAGAGTCTCACTTCGTTGCCCAGGCTGGAGTGCAGTGGCACACTCACGGCCACCCCAATGTCGACTTGCCGGGCTCTAGCAATCCTTCCACCTCAGCCTTCCAAGTAACCAGAAGTACAGACTCACTCTATCATGCCCAGCTATTTTTAATTTTAATGTGGAGACGATGTCTTGCAAAGCCGCTTGAGCTGATCTCGAACCAGCAGACTCAGGCAATCTACTTGCCTCGGCCTTCCAAAGTGCTGAAGTTACAGGTTGAACCACTGAGTCTGGCCTTTTAAAAATATTTATATACAATTTTCTTATAAGTAGATTTTTTAAAAAGTGACTTCTGGCTGGGTACGATGGCTCATGCCTGTAAGCCCAGCACTTTGGGAGACAGAGGTGAAAGAATTGACTGAGCTCAAGGGTTCAAGACCAGCCAGCTACTTGGCGAGACCTCGTCTCTACATTAAATCAAGAAAAATTAGCCAGGCGTGGTGGTATGTGCCTATAGTTCCAGTTACTTGGAAGGCTGAGATGAAAGGATCACCTGAGCCCAACAGGTAGAGGTTGTGGTGGCCATGACTGTGCCACTGCACTCCAGCCTGAGTGAAAGACCAAGACTCTGACTCAAAAAAAAAAAAAAAAAAATTATTAGACTGAACACAGTGGCATATGCCTGTAATTCCAGCATTTTGGGAGGCAAAGTGAAAGGATTGCCAAGCCCAGAAGTTGGAGACCAACCTGGGCAACTTGGCAAGACCTCGTCTCTACAATAAATCATAAAATTAGCTAGGTGTTGGGGCAACCCCTTCGGGTCTCCGCCCACTGTGGGAGCTTCTCTGTCCTCTCAATAAATCCTGCTTTCTCACTTTAAATAAATTAATTAATTAATTTTAAAAAATTAGCTAGGTGTAGTTGTGTGCGCCTGTAGTTCCAGCTACTTGGAAGGCTGAGGCAGGAGGATCGCCTGAATCCAGCAGGTCAAGGCTGCAGTAGTTGTGACCATGTACTCCAGCCTGGGCAGCAAATTGAGACATCAACAAAGTAATAATATAAAAAACAAAAAACAAAACTTCTTAGGTCAGAGTATGTGTGGAAGCTAATCTACTCTATCGTGGATGCCAATCCATCACGATGACTTCTGATTAACCCCAGTTCCAGGAAAGTCGCTAAGATTTCTACTTTATCTACTGTTCCTTGTGTAAGAGCACATACTTCATAAATTCTTACCCTAGGTGATGATGCACATGATATTCTTGCCTTTCCCTGAGGGGTCAACTTCAACTATCCTACATATTCCTTCTGAAGCATGTAGTTTTCCTTATGGTATATAAGTCTTGGGTCTGGAGGGTGACAGACCCACCTGTCTTACTGCTGCCCGAAAGCACGCTACCGTCTATAAGTTTCCCAACAAATCATCTTCTACCAATAAACCGGATTTGTCTGTCTTGTTCTTTCATTTCTTGGCTGCTTCTGCATTTGTGGATTGCTTTGCATATACAGTCCTTTCATGGAACGGTATTTATTAGTCAAGGATCTCCAGAGAAACAAAAGCAATAGGCTGTCTAATACGTGTGTGTGTGTGTGTGTGTGTGTGTGTGTGTGTGTGTGTGTGTAGACAGAGAGGGAGAGGTTTATTTTGAGGAATTGATTCTCGTGATTATGGAGGCTGGCAAAATCTGCAGTTGAAGTCCAAAGGCCACCTGGCTGTAGATGCAGGAGAGAGCCAATGTTGCAGTTCAAGTCCAGAGGACACTTGCTACAAAACGCCCTCTTGCTCAAGGCAACTCAGTTTTTTATTTCATGCAGGCCTTCAACTGATTGGATGAAGTCCACCCACATTATGGAGGGTGTTCAGCTTTACTAGAAGTCTATTGATTTAAATGTTAATCTCATTCAAAGACACCCTCACAGAAACATCCCGAATAATGTTTGGTCACATATCTGACACCATGGCACAATCAGGCTGACACATACAATGTAATCATCAAGGAACATATTCATTTAAACTGTGACAACTCTCACCAAATCCCTCTCTAAAAAAAGCATTCTAGCTAGGTTCAGTGGCTCATGCTTGCAAAGTGGCTCACTTTGGGAAGCAGAGGCGAGAGGATTACCTGAGCTCAGGGGTTCAAGAACAGCCTTCGCAACATGCCAAGACCTCGACTCTACAGTACAACGAAAAATTAGCCGGGCATGGTGGCACATGCCTGTGATTCCAGCTACTTGGAAGGCTGAGGTGGAAGGATCACCTGAGTACAGCAGGTTGAGGCTGCGTTGGCTGTGAATGTGCCACTGCACTCCAGCCTGGGCGACAGAGTGAGACTCTAACTAAAATAAAATAATAAAATAAAATAAAAAAATAAAATAAAATAAAATAAATAAAATAAAATAAGCATTCCAAGCTGGGCATGGTGGCTTACACCTATAACCCCAGCACTTTGAAGGCCAAAGTGAGAGGATTGCCTGAGCTCACGGGTTCAAGATCAGCCTGGACAACTTGGTGAGACCTCTTCTGGACAAAAAAAAAAAAAAAAAAATTAGCACATGTTTGTGGTTCCAGCTACTTGGAAGGCTGAGGCAGAAGGATTACCTGAGCCCAGCAGGTTGAGGCTGCAGTGGCCGTGAGTATGCCAATGCACTCCAGCCTGGGCAACAGAGTGAGACTCCAACTTAAAAAAAAAAAAGAACATTCCCATTTACAGTTCCACCCAGCAAGGGTATAGGCATGCCCTTTAGCCCAAATCCTTACCAACATGACATGAATATTATCATTCTTTTTAATTTTTACCAGCCCAATAGATTAAAAAATGGTATATCTGTTGTCTGAATTTGCATTCATCACTAATACAGCTAAAATAGTTCTTACAAAAACTATTTACAAAAAACAAGTGTTAATTAAGATGGGAAGAAATTGTGATCTTTGTGCATTGCTGAGGGGAATGCAAGATGGTGTGGCCACGATGGAAGACAGTATGGCGAGTCCTCAGAAATTAAACATCGATTTACCATGTGACCCCTCAATTCCTGTATCCTTCTGGGGATATGCCCAAAAGAATTAAAAATACAAGCAGATATGTATATGCTCATGTTCATAATAGCATTATTCACAATAGACAAAAGAAGTAAACAACCCAAATGTCCATCAACAAACAAATGGATAAATAAAATGTTGTTGCCGAGTATGGTGGCTCACACCTGTAATCCCAGCACTTTGGGAGGCAGAGGCAAGAGGACTGCCTGAGGCCACGGGTTCTAGACCAGTCTGGGCAGCATGGTGAGACCTCATCTCTAAATAAATTAAAAAATTAGCTGCGTGTGGTGGCACACACTGTAGTTCAGCTACTTGGATGGCTGAGGCAGAAGGAGCACCTGAGCACAGCTGGTTGAAGCTGGGATGGCCATGAACATGCCACCGCACTCCAGCCTGGGCAACAGAGTGAGACTCCAACTAACACACACACACACACACACACACACACACACACACACAATGTTTTCTATACACAAAGTTTTATTCAGCCTTAAAAAGGAGGCAGTCCTGACGTATGTCACAACTGGTTGAGCCTTGAAGACATTATACTTAGTGAAAGTAGAATGGTGATTGTGAGAACTTGGGGAGGAAGAAAGGAGGTTTGCTGTTTCATGGGTAGGGAAGTTCAGCTGGGAAGATGAAAAGGTTCTGGAGATGGATGGATGTTGGTAATTGCTGCATAACAATGTGAATGTTCTTAATGCCAGTGGGCTGCACACCTGAAAAATGGTTAAAATAGTAAATTTTTTGTTGTATATTTTACCATAAAATATACAATATTTTCTTCGACAAAGCCCCCACCATCTACCAATGGGGAGAGGAGAACCTATTCAGTAAATGGT
>NW_007038855.1:0-1370 GCF_000164805.1 Carlito syrichta | reverse complement strand
TCCAGGAGGGACAGAAGGCTGGGAGGGAGGCGGAGAACATGAGAGAGAAGGGGCTCGGGAGCTTGGGAGTGAAGGCGGGGTGGGCATCACCTCACACATCAAGAACGCTGGACAGCCATGCCTGAGAGCCCCGGGGGCACTGGGCCGGCTCGGGGTGGGTGGCATGCCGGGTCCAAGTCAGAGGGCAGAGTGTTGGATGGATGAGGAGTGGGCTGCATTTCCTGAGGAGGTGAGGGAGGGAGGAGAGGGGAGGCCAGGAGCTGGGAAAGCGAGGCCTGATGCAGGCGAAGGGGCAGGAGCCAGGAGGTTCGCCCAAGAGCGCCAGGCGACGGCGTCCTGGGGCACGTGGGTCACGTTTGGGAGGCAGGACGGGGATGGGGTGCGGGTGGGCTTTAGACCTGCCGATGCCCGTGGAGGCAGGCGGCTGCAGGCCCAGGACCGGGGCTGGGCTTCCATCTCGGACCTCATGCACACTCTGCAGCCCAGAGCCTGGGGCCATGGGACTCTCAGAGGCCTGGCTGTTCCCTCGGTCCTGGCAAGGCGCTCGGCAGTGGCTAATTGGATCTGAGAATTTGGTGCGGCTGTTTACAGAAAGCTTTTAGGCCTTAAGACGGAATGGAAATTGGATTTCGGGCTCCTGGCTTGGAGATGTTCCCTGATTCCCGACTCTCATCCTGCCACGTGGGGGGCTCGGACAGCCTCCCCCACGCAGGGCAGATGATAAATTATGCATCCGCTTAATACCCGCTCGGGCAAGATCGATGCCAGGGGCTCAAGTTGTCCAGCGTCTCTTGTCTCGAGACAAATCCATTTTGCTTACATGAGCCGCCGGCTTGAGCCTGGCCAGGATCTGGAGAATTTTCCTGATCTGTTCACCAAGGCTTGGGTTGTGGTCGCCGGTTTCACACATCCATCTGTGGAATGCCCCCCTCCCCACTCCACGGTCAAACCTTGAGGGACAGAGCTACCAGACGGGTGGATCCCCCAGATGGATGATGATGGCTCTGTGAGTTACCGCAAGCATTCATCCTCACAGAGACGTTTGATGACCCTGGGCACTTTGTCCTGGCACAGATGGCTTCAAACGTGCCAGCCAGACTTCCGGGGACCTTCCAGCTTCAGGCGAGACTCTTGGACTGGTAATCATGAGACCGCTCTCTCCTCTCCCACTCCCAAGCTGGGAAGCCCTCCTCCTCCAGGAAGCCCTCCAGGAGTCCTCTCTCCTCCTCCCACCTTTCACAAACGGGGCTACTCACTGACTCCAACCCAGGCTGCCCGGGGATGCCCCTTCTGTTCTCAAGTCTCTCGGGGTTGTTGGGACCCTCTTCCCGGGCAGAGACCTCTCTCCATCACTTCAGAAACTCTCCCTG
>NW_007038854.1:0-1565 GCF_000164805.1 Carlito syrichta | reverse complement strand
TTGAAACAATGCAGTGTTTGGAGGCTGCCATCTCATTGGATGGAGCATTTTACTTGTAGTAGATTGTGAAAAGCTTGTTTGTTAAGAGTTTCTGAGAAAATAATCTCGAATCTGGCTGATATTGTTGAATTTTATTCTCTCCTTTTGCTTGCAGCCACTCACAGTCCTACTTTTAACCATTTTATACTTATCTTTTATTTGACTTACTGAGGAATGTGTACCTGTCACCGTGGTTGCTGAGATCTTTGGCATACCTCTTTACCGCTTAATGCTTTTCTAGGCTAAATTCCTCTTCCCAACTTAGAACTTAAGTAGATCTACATTTCCCAGCTTCCCCTGAAGGGACTTATTTTCACTAGTCAGATGTACTCCTGTAAGATTTTGGTTTGGAAGAAACTTATGTGAAGAAACAAGCAGGATGAGGGGCATCCCTTAGTCAAATAGAGTAGGTTCTATGGGTCTGTTGTAGAGGTGCAGTTTCCTGACCATACAGTAGGAAGTGTGATCAGAAGCTCAGTATAATACCAGAGTTGGACATAAAGATCTGCAGTTTTTAGCATATGGAGTGTAGTTAAAACCTTGATGATATCATGAATACTGAGACATGAGACTGTGTAGATTGAAAAGCAAAGGAATGGAGAATGGAACTGTTGGTGTACAAAAGTGCAACCAGGAAATGTGAAGCAAACCAGGTAAAGGACAGTAGGAAAATGAGAAGTGCAGGGAACTAAGGGGGCTTACCCTAACTGCAGGAGAGAGCTGCTGTTTGCAATGGTGCTGTGTGGTATTTCCGGCCCAGCGATGCCCAGTTCTCAGATTTTTTTCAAGAGAAAGTAGAAATCCAGATTGGGGGTAAATTTTCTAAGTTTTATACATTGCCAACGAATTCAGAAATTATTTTGCAGGTTTGTGTGACCCAATAAAAGTTAGATTCAGCTTATGGGTTGCCGGCTTTTGATCCTTGCTTTACTGGTGAGAAGAACATGACATCACAAAGAAGATCTATAAGAAACAGTGAGACAGGAGAGTGTGGGAATACAAAAGTCAGGGAAATTGACAAGAGGGGAGCCTGGTTAGTACTGTACAACTCAGAAAGAGGTCCTGTTAGATAAGGATTGAATGTCTCCATTGTATTTAGTAGTGTGGAATTCATTGGTACCCTTTGTCAAACCACTTCAGAAGAATAGGAGAAAAGACCAAATTGTGGTGGATTGAGGAATGAGAGAGAGAGGTGAGACAGTGGAGACTACTCCAAGGGCTATGTCTAAAAGAAGATAAAAGAAGTTTTTTTAAAAAGGTGTAGCCTAGCCTAGAGAGAGAGAAAGGAGAGAGAGAGAGAGAGAGAGAGAGAGAGAGAATACTTTGAATTAGGCAAACTTTGCTAATTATATGATTTTGATTTCCTATCATCTTATGTTAAAAATTTTATGAAGCATATTAATAGTCTCAGATAATTAAAACCACTATACAGGGAGAATTTAATATGATGGAGGGAAAGCTGCTGATTGAGTGAGTTTCTGGGGGAGAAGGGAGGGAGTGTGGCAGAAAACAGGAGGGAGGGCAAC
>NW_007038853.1:0-1425 GCF_000164805.1 Carlito syrichta | reverse complement strand
TTAGGAATATCCCTATGATAAAGGCTAGCAGCCTGTCTCTATTGTATAATCTCAGTTGAAAGCTTGGAGTCCCAGTCTTTTTGGAGACACTACCACTCTGTATTCAAATGGGCATAGGTTCAAATACTGGATTAGGCCCCACTAGCTGTGTGATTTTGTGGTAATTACTCAACAGCTTCCCTGAGCCTTTGTTTTCCTTTAAAATAGGGATAATCATAGCATCTACTCTCTCAGGTTTATTGTGGGGATTAAATGTGACAATGCATGTGAAATGCCAGCACAGTGCCTGGCCCATAGGGCTTAATAAAGGTTAGCAATAATAATTATTATTACTACGAGTTGTCATTATGTGGTTAGAATACAGGTTTCACAACATATTGCTACATGAGTCTTGGCTTCCTCCTCTGTAAAATCAAACTGATAGTACATAGCAAGAGGGTTGTGGTGATCATGAAATGAGTAATGCATGTGTATAGCTCTCGGGATTGGCTGCAGGTCCTATCAAGAAAGTAGAGCTAATTGTATCCCCTGGGATGAAGAACGGTCATCCTTTTCCTAGGAGCATTAGCAAAGTGTCCAGCTAGCAGTGACTGATGGGTCAATAAATGGTAGTCAGTATTACTATTATTACTGGAGAACAAGAGACTCTCTGTCCATTTATTTCTGGATTTTCAGTTGGTGGCTTGGTCGTTAAGTGCTGTTTACAGACAAAGGTGCCAGGCAGCTGGGCTGCGTCCATCCACTCTCAGTGTGCAGAGGAGAAAAATAGTACCACTTATTAGCTTCATCTCAATGTATTGATCTCAATAGAAAATAGACTTCTGGATAGAATGTTTTCATGTGTCATCTAATTGTCATGTGATTTGAAGAGACTGAACTCTCGCCTCAAGGAGATCCTCACCAAATTTCAGTACAGCTGGATCAAGAGGCTGCATTTTGGTATAAGGTTAAGAATGTTAAGGAATCTTCCCCAGGCCTTCTCTGTACCCTACTTCCTGCTCTCTCTTTTCCCTCGTTTCTGTTGGGCATAAGGAGTGCACATAGCTTGCCAAACAACAAAAACTAAAACAAGAAAATCCCACCTACATGATTCTCTGGAGTGGAGGAGTCTTCTCCTTGGAGTGAAACAAGCCAGTGTGCACCAAGGCTTGAGAACTCGCTTTGACCAAGAGCAACAAACAATGCAATGCTGTATCACTTCATACTAGAATTAGGCAGAATAAAAATAGAATGGGGAGCCTCTTAATAGATGACTAGGAGGCAGATTGAAAAAGAACAACAGCTCCTAATTACCGAGACTTTTTACATCCATTATCTCACTTAACACTTCTAATAATTCTGTGAAGTAGCTTCTGCCATTGTCCTCACCCCACAGGTAAGCCTCAGAGAGGTTAAGTGACCTTCCTAAGATCACACAACAATAGT
>NW_007038852.1:0-4539 GCF_000164805.1 Carlito syrichta | reverse complement strand
GCCCCCACCTCCCCGGCCGCGGCTACCAGTTCGCCCGGACCCCCGCGCCTACCTGGAGCGAGTCGGGGCCCGCGCACGGCCACCGCGCACGGCGGCGACACCTCTTCTTGCGGCGTGGCCCGGATCCCCGGGGTGTCCACAGACTCTCCCAGTTGCCAGGCAGGCCCGACGCCGTCCCTGGGGACCCGAGTCTCCCGCGCACACCTTGGGTCCGGCGTCCCCGGAAATGCTGGGCAGTGGCCAAGCCCCGCCCAGCTTCGCCCAGCCCCGCCGGTGTTTACTGGAATTGTCCGGAGGGCGCCTCGGGGGCTCGCCTGCCGCCCGGCAGTGCCCCCACCACTACTACCGCCGCGGCATTTACAGCAACTCTGGACTCGATGCTACCCCTGCTCCAGCCCCATCGGGTCCTGCTCCCCACGACGGCTCTTCGGTGGCCCAAGTAGCCCATAGAGTCCCTGGGACTGCGCCGTCCTTGACCTTGGGAGGCTCGACCTCGCCGGTCCTGGGCCACGGCGGGCGGTCTCATTGGCTGTAGTCTGGGCTGGGCTGAGTGGGGATCCTTGGCCCACTATTACCTAACTGGCTGTGTTACTTAGGACGAATTCCTTAACGTCTCTGAGCCTT
This sequence comes from Carlito syrichta, assembly GCF_000164805.1. Taxonomy (NCBI): domain Eukaryota; kingdom Metazoa; phylum Chordata; class Mammalia; order Primates; family Tarsiidae; genus Carlito; species Carlito syrichta. The sequence goes on along the minus strand of NW_007038852.1, from coordinate 3,915 downwards.
GAGTTCTTCACCAGCAAGGTGGGTACCAGAACACTGGAGACCTCACAGGGTTGTGGAGGCACACACCTGGCACACGGTTAACTCTCATTAATGGTAGTGTTGTTTACATAGGAGGCAGGTGAGAGAGAGGAGGGCAGAGCCAGCCTCCATGAAACCACCCACGTCTTCACCCACAGTGAGTGCTGCTGGCTGAGGCCCTTAACCTGCAATGGGCGGGAACTTGGAGAGAGTGAAACTGAAGGAAGAGATATGCAGGAGGAGTGAGATAGGGTTATAAATATCTTGCATCCATCAGGTGACCTTGGCCCATCTCTCTCCAGCTCTTGCGTCCTGGTTCTCCTATCTTCCAGGAAAGACAACAGCTGCTTTCAGGGCGGTTCCTGAAACAACCAGTTCTGGGCATCTACATGGCTGAGTTGGCCTGAGCTGCCTGGTCAAGGGCCTGCAGGTACCAGAGGCCAAGTGGCAGCCTCCTCCCCCGCCTGGCCTTGCCTGGCCCAAGTGCACACTGTCCTTCTGCCCCCTCTCTAGGCAGAGCTGCCAGAAAAAGAAAAATGTGGTTACTTTGTTGCTTGTCTACAAAAGTTAACATATATTTCTACAAGAAAGTTGGAAAACAAAAACACAATGAAAAATATTATCACCCATAATTTCACCTTACCTTTGCACCACAAGTGCTAATATTTTTTAAAGGTTTTTAAAATGGAGATAGAGGCTGGGCACCGTGGCTCACATCTATAATCCCAGCACTTTAGGAGGCCAAGGTGAGAGGATTGCCTGAACCCATGGGTTCGAGACCAGCCTGGGAAACTTGGCAAAATCTCATCTCTACAATAAATCAAAAAATTAGCTGGGCGTGGTGGCACGTGCCTGTAGTTTCAGCTACTTGGAAGACAGACAGAAGGATTGCCTGAGCCCAGCAGGTCAAGGCTGTGATGTCAATAAGTGTGCCACTGCATTCCACAGGTTCTGCTGGCTATCTCCACAATTAGCACATTACGCAAAACAGACATTTCTTTGGGTCCTCCATTCAGCCTCTGCTCCCAGGAAAGCTGTATTCAGAGCCACACAGAACCCTCACCTCATGCCTCGTGGGAATGCCTGTGTCAAGATTCCTGGCTTCCTCTCAGTTCACATCTGCTGTTTTACCTAAGTCTGGTCTTATCCCTTACTCGGTGAGCTGTTTTTGCACTGGCAGGAAGCTGGCTGAAATAGTTCCATAAACTGCTTTTTAATATATTTAAAATTTTTATTTTATTTTTTTTGTAAAGTCTATGTTGCCCAGGCTGATCTTGAACTTCTGGGCTTACCTCCCGCCTTAGCCTCCCAGAGTTCTGAAATTATAGGTGTGAGCCCCTGTGCCCAGATGAAGTTTTATATTTTTGACTAGAGCAGAGGTTTGAAAATTAGGGTGCATGAATGGAGAAACAGGAGGACACAAACCCCCAAGTTTGTGTGCAAAATCTATGGGCGCGCATCTTTCTAAAAAAAGGTTTCTTGGGCTGGGCGCAGTGGCTCAAGCCTGTAATCCCAGCATTTTGGAAGGCTGAGGCGAAAGGATTGCTTGAGTCCAGGGGTTCGAGACCAGCCTGGGCAACTTGGTGAGACCTCATCTCTACAATAAATCAAAAAATTAGCCAGCAGTGGTGGCACATGCCTGTAATTCCAGTTACTTGGAAGACTGAGGTGGAAGGATCACCTGAGCCCAGCAAGTACAGGCTGCGATGGCTGTGAGCATGCCAAAAAAAGAAAAAAGAAAGAAAGTGAGGACTGTTGTTTTTTATTTTTAGAAAATGCCTTCCAGAGTGTTTTAGGGAGAAGGAAATGCAAATTTTTAGCAAGGCATTCTTCACAGCATAGCCTCTGGGGGCTGAGTGACCTTAGACAAGACCCCTCATTAGCAATGCCTTTCATATCCTTAGCAAGGAGTGCCCCCACCCCCAGAATTGTCCAGGAGGCAGAGCTAGTAAGAGGATGGGAGGATTATTTTTTTTGATTTATTGTAGAGACGAGGTCTTGCCAAGTTGCCCAGGCTGCTCTCGAACCCCTGAGCTCAGGCGATCCTCTCTTGCCTCAGCCTCCCAAAGTGCTGGGATTACAGGCTTGAGCCACCACGCCCAGCCTAGCCATCACTTTCAAGTTCCCAGCACACAGAGCACTTGGGAGCACTGACTGCTAAGAAGAGCACCTGGAAACTAGGCCTTCCCCATGGGGCCTCAGCCACTGTGACCAGCCCAAAGCTCTCAGGGCAGAATTTTTCCACTGCCTCCTTCTCCCCCTCCTTTCCGCTATCATCCTTTTCTCCTCCTTCTTCCTCCCTGTTCTTGCTCCTCCTCCAACCTCCCTTCTATTGAATAAAGGGAAACATCTTTATTGTCATTGAAAAAAGCCCTATCTTTAATGTTATTGACCCTGCTCCCTGCCTTCTCCCCTTCTGCACACCATTCCTCTCTGCAGGGCCTCAGGTGCAGAGAGGTTTGAGTTAATACCTTTTCGGGTCACGGCACATTATTATCATTGGCCTGCATGGGGGTCTTTGATTAATGTAGCTGTTTATTTCCTTTTATTCTCATTCCTCCTCCCACTCCCTCCCCCAATAGATAACCATTCTAAGGTGTTTAATATACATGCTTTTGTTCTCATGTGTCTTGGTAAAATGTATATTTTAGAGTTTATCCTTTTTTGTAATTTTTTTTTTTTTTTTTTTAGTTGGCATCTCACTCTGTGACTGGAGTGGACTGGAGTGCAGTGGCTGCTCGACCCACTGGGCTCTCCGGCGATCCTTCCGCCTCAGCCTTCCAAGTAGCCGGAATTACAGGCATGTGCTACCACGCCCGGCTGATGTTTTGATTTATTGTAGAGATGAGGTCTCGCTGCCCAGGCGGGTCTCAAACCCGCGGGCTCAGGCAATCCACTCACCTCAGCCTCCCAAAGGTGCGGGATTACAGGCTGAGCCACTGAGCCTGGCTCTTTTTTGTAATTTTTATTTTGAAATAATTTTAAACTCCCAAGACATTGCAAAAACAGGACATAGTGTCCCGTGAACCCCTTCACCAGCGTCCCCCAATGGTGACATTATAAAACTGTAGTAGGCCATGCATGGTCAGGCATGGTGGCTAACGTCTGTAATCCCAGCACTTTGGGAGGCTGAGGTGAAAGGATTGCTTGAGTCCAGGGGTTCGAGACCAGCCTGAGCAACTTGGTGAGACCTCATCTCTACAATAAATCAAAAAATTAGCCAGCAGTGGCGGCACATGCCTGTAGTTCCAGTTACTTGGAAGGCTGAGATGGAAGGATCACCTGAGCCCAATGGCTGAGCTATGGTGGCCATGAGCATACCACTGCATTTCAGCCTGGGCGGCAGAGTGAGACTGACTAAAAAAAAAAAAAAAAAATGTTTCTTAGCTGGGCCCGGTGGCTCATGCCTGAAATCTCAGCACTTTAGGAGGCAGAGGCAAGAGTATTGCCTGAGCTCAGGGGTTCAAGACCAACCTGAGAAACATGGCGAGACCTTGTCTCAACAATAAATCAAAAAATTAGCCAGGCATGCTGGCACACACCTGTGGTTCCAGCTACTTGGAAGGCTGAGGTGGAAGGATCACCTGAGCCCAGCAGGTCGAACTTGCAGTGGCCAGGAGCAGCATACCACTACACTCTAGTCTGCGCAACAGAATGAGACTTGGACTCAAAAAAAAAAAGAGGTTTCTTATTTTCTTTTATTTTGCGTTGAAGTCTCACTCTGTCACCCAGGTTGGAGTGCAGTGGCACACTCATGGGCTCAGGCAATTCTCTCTCTTCTGCCTCCCAAAGTACTGTGATTACAGGCATGAGCCACTACGCCTGGCGGTTCCTTCTTTTCTTTTTTTTTTGAGTTGGAGTCTCACTCTGTTGCCCAGACTGGAGTGCAGTTGCCGC
>NW_007038851.1:29174-29692 GCF_000164805.1 Carlito syrichta | reverse complement strand
CGGCCAGTCCCGGTCACCCCGGCGCCCCCAAAGAGAAGGACAGCCCGGTGGGAGCGCAGCAGAAAAGGTTAAAAGCGAGGGGAGCGGGGACGCTCGGGGAAGGCACCGCTGGGATTCGAACCCAGGATCTCCTGTTTACTAGACAGGCGCTTTAACCAACTAAGCCACGGCGCCGCCCGCACAGGTGCCTCGCGGATCGAGGCCCCATGACTAGTCACTTCATGGGTCCCGCGCATGCGCGCAAGCTTTGCCAGCTGCTGCGCACGCGTGCTGCAGGTCGCCCGTTTGCCTTGCTGCCGCGGCGCGAGGCTGGGTCGCGGAGGGCGGAAGCTCCGCGGCGCGTCGTGGGCGGGGCTCGGGGAAGCCGGACCTCCGGTCGCGACAGGCTCTCCTGCGGCGTGGGGCCGGGGCACCCCGTCCTCGGGGGCTGCTGCCGCGAGGTTTGGGTCTTCTGCCAGCCCGCAGTGGCGCAGGCCAGCGCGGCCGAGCCTCCCCCCGCTCCGGAGACCCCCCCAGCC
>NW_007038851.1:15235-28218 GCF_000164805.1 Carlito syrichta | reverse complement strand
CTGCCTCAGCCTTCCAAGGAGCTGGAACTACAGGCGTGCGCCACCACGCCCGGCTAATTTCTTACTTATTGTAGAGCAGTTACGTTTTTAAATGGATCAAGGGCATTCTAGTGATAGACTCATTTGAGCCCTACCAAGGGGGAAAGGGAGCCCTTCGTGTTAATTGAAAATGTCACTATCTGAATGGATCTGTGCTGTGCCACATGCCATGGAGGGAAGAGGGCTGCACACAGGCATGGGCAATCTAGAAACTGAAAAAATCTAGGAGAGCCTGAGACATCCTGTGACAGAAATGCCACCACCACCCATTTGCCCTGCCAGACCTTCCTCCGCTCTGGGTAGGTGGCCCTCCAGGAGCATTAGCCAGGGAGCCACCCACAATGCCTTGCCATCCTCATCCACAGAGGGGCCCCCACAAAATCTTCGTATTCATTTGACAAACTCTTCCCCAGGAGCTGCCAATGCCAGCCCCTAAGAGTCACCCTACAGGCCATCTCCACACTCCAGGATGTGAGTCCATATTGTGTTCCAGAAATGAGATAGGGTGAACACAGGGCATAAAGCTGACAAATAGCAAAACTCCAGAATGCACATGCGCACTCATTTTCCCGAGGAATCTAGATTTATTCTACATGAGAACTGAAAATAAAGTGTTCACTCCCCAAGGGTGGCACAGTGGTGCGCGCCCAGCCAGGGCTTGCCCCCAATCCCAGCCAGGCCCACTCAGCCAGGAGGGACCTGAGAGAGGTCCTTACAAGAGCCCTGAAACCGGCATGACAAGTAGCCTATGCTCAAGTCACTCAAAGGGTCCACAGCCATCAGTCATTCTTGCTTCCCCTTGGCGGTGAATTCTCCCTGTTGGCGAAGAAGCCTCTGCTTGCAGGTCCCTTGCATCTATCCGGCAGAACACACATGTGGTGAGTGTTTCTGAAGCAGTGTCACTCTCAGAGACGGAGAAAGGCCTGTCGCATCGTTCGCACTGACATGCAATATTTCAAGAGAGCAGAAAGGAGGTGCTGGTCAGAGGGAATCCAGACATGAGGTTAGACCCCACCTGATCCAACTGCCTTGGCCTGAGCCAAGGCAAGAGCCCCCCGCTGGAGTCTCTGAGCCCACACATGTGGAAATCACAGGCCATAGAGAGAGCAAGCACAGGCCTCTTCTTCCACTCCTCCCCCTAAAAGTGCCAGCTCATGCCCCCTGTTATAGGGTCCTGAGGGCAGAAGTAACAAGCCACTCGGTGGTGGGGAGGATATCCAGCCCCATCCACTGCTCTTTGCAGGGCCGAACGGTGGGACTAAGGGATGCCCTGATGTCCTGAGGGCACCTAACTTTTACATAAGACTCAAGTAGGCACGCTTTCTGAACAGAGCAGGGGTTTTAATGAGATTGCCACGAGTGCTCGGCACCCTCCTCCATTCTGAGCCTGCTTCTGGCCCAAGACTCAGAGAACAATGGATGTGATGGCACAGCTCACCACCCTCTGCTTCCCACTAACAAGCCAGCAGTGCCACAGGATGGGGACTCCCAGGCCACGCAGAGACCCCTCAGGGGTTCCCAGCAGAGCACAGGCCCACAGAGACAGACCTGCGGGGTGGCATGCCCTGCCCCAGCTCTAAGTCCCTATGCTTTGTCCCCTTGCCCGGTCCAGAGCACGCAGGCCTGCTCGAGAGAGAAGGCAAGCCCTCCCAGGGCAGGCTCGGTGAAAGATCTGGCCTCCAAGGCTTCTCATGCCGATTCGGAGCAAGTCAAATGCAACGGGTTCATCTTTGCCACAGCTGCAGGTAGGTCTCTTTCTTTTCCTTCTTTTGCAAAGAAGAAATTGGATCCCTTACCTCTAACAGCTCATTTCTCACGGTCCAACCTCAGAACAACAGGGCTCAGAGGCCGCAGCTCCAGGGCCTGGCTGCCGCGGACGAGGAAGGACAGGAACAATCACTGCTTTGTAGCCAGTCTGCTTTCAGGGCTGGAAGGCCAACAGGGCCACCAAGGCCACGAGGGCCTGCTGGCTCTGCCCTGCGACACTGCTCCCAAATTAGCCATTCCCAGAAGCAGTGGCTCCCAGCTGGACCTTCTGGGAGGAGACAAGTCTAGGTCGCTCCAGGATTCCGAGGCCCCCAAGAGGGCCCAGCATACACTCCTCAGACTCTCTGAGGCAGCAACCAGGTGTGTGCACGGCAGGGACGGGTATCCACTGCCCAGGGGTAGCCTCTGTGGCTAGCCTTGGCTAGGCCCCGTGAGGCCGCAGATGCTCCACCAAGCTCTTGTACTGGAGGAATACAGGCTCCTGAGCCGCTTGTGTGAGGAGCTGGGGGCCCGGCGGGGTCTGCAGCTGGCATGGAAGAGGCCCACACGTGGACCTGCTATGCCTCCACTGACCAGTGCTCCCTCGGGATTCCCCCCTCCAATCCCCCCTCCCCCCACCCCTCAGACACACCAGGCTTGTTCCTGCCTCAGGCTCCACACTGGCTGTTCCTCTCTAGGAAGCTGTTCCCCTAAATATCTGTACGTTCCACCCCCTCGTTACCCTCAAGCTGGCACAAATGTTACCTTTTCGAGTTGGAGACTCACTCTGTGGCTCAGGCTGGGGTGCAGTGGCACACTCACAGCCACCCCAGCATCGACCTGCTGGGCTCCGGCGATCCTTCCTTCTCAGCCTTCCAAGTAGCCAGAACTATAGGCATTTGGAAGGTTAATTTTTTATTTATTGTAGAGATGAGGTCTTGCCAAGTTGCCCGGGCTCATCTCGAACCCGCGGGCTCAGGCAATTCGCTTGCCTCAGCCTCCCAAAGTGCTGGGATTACAGGCTGAGCCACCAAGCCCAGCAGATGTTACCTTCTCAATGAGACCTATCTTGACTACCCTTTAAAATATTGTAACTGAGCCGGGCTCGGTGGCTCAGCCTGTAACCCCGCGCCTTTGGGAGGTTGAGGTGAGTGGATTGCCTGAGCCCACAGGTTCGAGTCCCGCCTGGGCAGGTGAGACCTCATTTCTACGATAAAACAAAAAACTAGCTGGGCATGGTAGCGCGCGCCGGTAGTTCCAGCTACTCAGAAGGCTGAGCAGAAGGATCGCCGGAGCCCAGCAGGTCGAGGCTGCGGGGGCCGGGAGCGGCCACTGCACTCCAGTCTGGGTGACAGAGTGAGACTCCGACTCAAAAAAAAAAATTGTAACTGGCCGGGAGTGGTGACTCACGCCTGTAATCTTAGCATTTTTCAAGGCCAAGGTGAGAGGATTGCTTGAGCCCAGGGATTCAAGATCAGCCTGGGCAACTTAGCAAGACCTCGTCTTTGCAATAAATAAAATTAGCCAGGTGGTGGTGCACACCTGTACTTCCATCTGTTGGAAGGCTGAGGAGAAAGGACCACCTGAGCCCAGCAGGCCAAGGCTGCAGTGGCCATGAGCATGCCACTGCACTCCAGCCTGGGTGACAGAGTGAGACCCATTCAAAATAAATAAATAAATTAGCAGGGCATGATGGCGCACACCTGTAGCCCCAGCTACCAGAGAGGCTGAGGTAGAAGGATTGCCTGAGCTCAGGAGGTCAAGGCTGCAGCGAGCCGTGATCATGCCACCGCACTCCAGCCAGGGTGACAGAATGAGACCCTGACTCAATAAATAAATAAATAAATAAACAGCCCTCTCATTCCCCTTTCTTGTGTGTCTTTCTCCAAAGTACTTATCACTATGTGACTTACTACATATTTTTCTTGTATCTTTCCTCTTTTAGAATTTAAACTACCCAGGGCATAAGTTTCATACTGTTTGTTTACAGTCGTATCCTCAGTAACCCAATAAATGTTTGTTTAAAGAATAAACTACTTGATAGAGAAAATTAAGGAAAGCCTTCATTGGGCTGTAATCTTACCCGATACCAACCTGTTTCAACGTTAAGCCCATGGCCTTTTTGTACTTGATTACCAAAGGAATTTGGTCAATTTCTTCAATATTCCATAGCCTCATGGTCCTGTCCTAAAACAAGTTAAACAGCAAACCAGCTGTCACGCAATAGACTGCAGTACGTCCATACAATCAAATCTCATCCAACGGTCAAAAGAAATGAGCTTTCTTTTTAAGCCACAAAAAGACATGGAGGAGCCTTCCATGCATGTTGTTAAGCAAAAGACACCAATATGAAAAGGCTGCATATTCCAACCATATGACACAGTGCAAAAGTAAAACTACAGCGACAGTAAAGACTGGCCAGGCACAGCAGCTCACCCCTGCAATCTCAGCACTTTGGGAGGCTGAAGCAGGAGGATTGCTTGAGCCCAGGAGTTCAAGACCAGTCCAAGCAACATGGTGAGACCTCGACAAAAAGTAATTAGCAGGGCATGGTGGCATGCACCGGTATTCCCAGCTACTCAGGAGGCCGAGGAGGGAGGGATCACTTGAGTTCAGGAGCTGGAGGCTGCGGTGAGTTATGATTGTGCCATTGCCCTCCGGTCTAGACAGGAGAGTGAGACCCCAATTCAAAAGAAGCCAAAATGAAAAAACTACAGACTATTATTCCAACTATAGGAAAGTCTGGAAAAAGCAAAACTACACAGATGGTAAAGAGGTTAGTGGTTGCCAAGGATTCCGGGGAGTAGGGAGAGAGAGGTGAACAGGTAAAGCACAGGGGATTTTTAGGGCAGTACAACTATTATGTATAACACTGTGTTGGTGGATATCAGACATGCATTTGGCAAAACGCATACATGTTGTACATGTGTACAACACATCACTCATAAGCAGACCCTGAACATTTATCCTGATACTATAAGAAAGGGATTGGTAGGAGCAGGACACTGCCAGGAGGGGTGGAGGGGCACATAACATCAATAAGGGTATCTGATCTCAAACCAGGCCAAGTGGGTACCAAAGGGAGGCCCAAACTTCACCTGTATGATGACCGCTTGTCTACCTAGTCCTAAATTGTACCCCACATCTTTTAAATAAATAAATAAAATTACTTTAAAATAGGGGGGCAAAAAAACAATATAACACAAAGAGTGACACAATGTCAATGATACACTTTTGTTAATAATGATTCCAGAAGGGAACACAGTACCGCTGACACCTTGGTTTTAGCCTGGTGAGACCCTACCAGACTTCTATCCTTCAGAATTGTGAGATCGTTTGTGTTAATGTTTAGACAGTGCAGCCTGTGGTAATTTATCACAGCAGCAATAGAAAACTGATATACTGAGTAATGTTACATTTCCTGATTCAGCAGTTGCAACTAAATGTCCTGTGAGGGACATTTGGTAACAAATGTGCTGGCCCCTTGCAGTGTAGAGCTGTCAGATTTTACCAGCAGTCATACTGCCTGCACTATATCAAGTAGTTTGTCAATCATGGCAACAAAAAATGTCCCCCAGCTCTTAGATGCTTTAATTTGAAAGTTGGAGTTTCAGATCTTCTGGATTTCTATGACGATTTTAATGAAACTGCAGAAAACATAAAGCAAAGCATGTTGAGATTTATCTGAATATAAACTATACTTTGCTCATTTATCTGCATATTCAGCAAAGTGCAAATGTAAATTTTAGGCAATTCCATTCACTCTATATACTTCTTACCAAATTAAATGGCTTGACGCTTTGTACACAAGAGTCCTAGAATACAAGTATGACTCGCTCGCCTGTGATGCTGAGTCTTTCATAATAAAAATTTTCATCTACTCTTCACCTTCCTCAAAATGTACAGAAGCACTTGCGGTTTTTGATTATAGAAACAGAAGGAGAAACCTTCCTTAAACATATGCCTACAAGATGGCTATTATTATTTCTGGTCATAGGAAAAGATGTTAAAATACTGGCCTGCCATAAAAATCATATTATTAAAGCATGGCCCCTTGCAGTGCAGAGCTGTCACACTTTTCCAACAGTCATACTGTCTACAGTATATCAAGTAGACTGTCAATCACAACAACAAAAAATATTCCCCAGCTCTTAGATGCTTTGATTTGAAAGTTAGAGTTTCAAATCTTCTGGATTTCTACGAAGATTTTAATGAAACTGCATGTAGCTGGGAACAGTGGCTCGCACCTGTAATCCCAGCATTTTAGGAGGCTGAGGTGAGAAGATTTGAGCCCAGGGGCTCGAGACCAGCCTGGGCAACTTGGTGAGACCTCTTCTCTACAATAAATCAAAAAACGAGCCAGGCATGGCGCCGTGTGCCTGTGGTTCCAGTTACTTGGAAAGCTGAGGCCAAAGGATCGCCTGAGCCCAGCAGGTTAAGGCTGCAGTGGCCATGAGTATGCCACTGCATCACTCCAGCCTGGGCGACAGAGTGAGACTCCAACTCAAAAAAAAAAAAAGAAGAAAAATGTATCCTACTTTTAGATTACATCAAGGATGAGAATAAAGAAAAGGGTTACAAAACACAGAAATGTATATACTATTTGATGATCTTTGAAGAGCCCATGAGTCAAAAAAAAAAACAAAATGGTGATGTGATTGCACCTGAGTTGTTCCATGTTAGATGTAAGTTGTGACAAAAACACATAATGAAAAATTATTCATTTTTAGGAAATAAGACTTCTTCCATTCTAAAAAAAAAGAGAAGAGAAAAGAAAAGAAAATAGATACCAGAAAAGGGCAATCAATTTAAACAAGGCATTCTCAATTTCCTTTACTCAAACTGTTAACTATTTGGGGGCCGGGCACAGTGGCTCACGCCTGTAATCCCAGCACCTTGTGAAGCCAAGGTGAGAGGATTCCCTTGAGCCCAAGAGTTGAGACCAGCTTGGGCAACATAGCAAGACCCCATAACTTAAAAAAAAAACAAAACTGTTAACTATTTGGAATCCAATTTCAGCATTACAAGTTCATATGGCCTGTGTGATTCGATGCCTTTCTCCCTAGGAAAAAAAAAAGTTAACTTACGGTGACATTCAATGTGCTTTGGAATGTTAAAAAAGAAAGGACTAGATATATATAGCCCATATCATAAATTTACAGTGGCAGAGGACCTGACAGACAAATATCTGAGCTATCAAAATCAGGCTTATAGACTGAGTACGTTTGGACATTTCTGGAGAGCTGGAAACTATCCACTGCTCTTTTATAGTGTATTCAATAAACCTGTTTTTCCTACTCTAAAAAAATAAGATAAGACATAAGAACCTGTTGTTGCTAGTAAGTAAAATCTTAATTGTTTCATGCTCAAACGTGTTTGTTTAGCTTGATGTTATCACATTGAGCTGACACCAGGAATCAGGATAGTGTGGCCTTGATAAGAGCAGAGCTGCAAGTCAAGGTGAATTATACATTTGGCATTGTTCTGTTTTACCACTATCTAAAAGAAAAGAAGCAGCCGGGTGTGGTGGCATGGGGAAGGATCAAGGCTGTGGTGACTGTGAGCATGTGTGACAGAGTGAGATTCCTACTAAAATAATAAAATAAAATAAAATATAAAATATCCCAGCCGGGCCCGGTGGCTCAGCCTGTAATCCCGTGCTTTGGGAGGCTGAGGTGAGTGGACTGCCTGAGCCCGCGGGTTTGAGACCCGCCTGGGCAACTTGGCGAGACCTCATCTCTACAATAAATCAAAATGAGCCGGGCATGGTAGCGCACGCCTGTAGTTCCAGCTACTGGGAAGGCTGAGGCGGAAGGATCGCCGGAGCACAGCAGGTCGAGGCTGCAGGCAGTTTAGACAAGTATTATTTGAAAAGGAAACAGAAAGGTAAAAATATCCCACTGTATTATAGGACAAAAGAAGCATGTCATTGTTGACTTTTTTATTGTAATAAAATATATGTATAACATATTTTATCCTTCTAACCATTTGTAAGTGTATAATTCAGTAAATTCAGTAATAGTAAACACATTCGGGGTCCTTTATTTTTTGAGAGATGGCGTCTTGCTCTGTCACCCTGGGTGAAGTGCAGAATCATAGCTCATTGTAGCCTCAACCCTCCTGGGTTCAAGCAGTCCTCCTGTCTCAGTCTCCCAAGCAGCTGGGACGGCAGGTATGCTCCATCACACCCAGGTAAATAGTCACGATTTGTGTCACCATCACCACTACCTAAACCCAAAACTTTTTCATCATCTTTAACAAAGATCCCCATTTCTCCCAGCCCCTAGCAATCTCCACTCTACCTTTTGTCTCCATGGAGCTGACTGTTCTAGATACCTCCTGTAAGTGGAATCACACAGTATCTGTCCTTTTGTGACTGGCTTATTTCACCTAGTATCATGTCCTCAGGATTCACCTATGTTGTAGCATGTGTCAGACTGGCCTCCTTCTTATGGCTGAATAATAGTCCATTGATGAATATATCACATTTTATTTATTTATTCATCTGTCAGTGAACTCTTGGGTTACTTCGGCCTTTTGACTATTGTGAATAATGCTGTTATGAACATCAGTGTACAAATATCTGCTCAAGTTCCTGCTTTCAGTTCTTCTGGGTATATACCCAAAAGTGAAATTGCTGGGTCATATTGTAGTTCTATGTTTCACTTTTTGAGAAACTGCCAAACTGTTTTCCACAACAGCTGTACTATTTTACAGTTCCATCTGCAGCCCACCAGCATTCCAATTTCTCCACATCTTGGCCAATGCTCATTATAGTGGATATAGTTTGGTTATTTGTCCCCTCCGAATCTCATGCTGAAATGTGATCTCCAGTGTTGGAGGTGGAGCTTAGAGGGAGGCATTTGGGTCAGGGAGGTGGAGCCCTCACAAACGGCTTGGTGGTGACATCCTTGCAGTAATGAGTGAGCTCTCACTCTATCGGTTTGCACAACGAATGATCGCTAAAAAGAGCCTAGTCCCTTCTCCCCTTTCTCTTTCCCTCTCTCGCACCATGTGATGTCCTGCTCCCTTTCGCCTTCTGCCATGAGTGGAAGCTCCTTGAAGCCGTCGCCAGAAGCAGATGCTGGTGCCATGCTTCCTGTACAGTCTGTGGGAACATGAGTCAATTAAACCCCTTTTCTTTATAAATGACTCAGCCTCAGGTATTCCTTTATAGGAATGCAAAATGGACTAAGATACTGACCTTCCTCATAAGTGTGAAATGGTATCTCACTGTGTTTTGGATTTGCATTCCCCTAATGACTAATGATGTTGAGCATTTTTCATATGCTTATTGGTCATTTGTGTATCTTCTTTAGAGAAATGTCTATTCAAGTCCTTTGTCAGTTTTTGAGTTGGGCTGTTGGTTTTGTTGTTGTTGAATTTTAGAAGTTATTTTTATTTTCTGGATATTAATTCCCTATCAGATAAGTGATTTGCAAATATTTCTCCCATTCTGTAAATTGTCTTTTCATATTCTTGATAGTATCCTTTGGTGCACAAGTTCTTAATTTTTATGAAGTTCAGCTTGTTTATTTTTTATTTCCTGTGCTTCTGTTGTAATATCCAGGGCATCATTGCCAAATCCGATATTATGAAGATTTTCTCCAACATTTTCTTCTAAGAGTTTTATAGTATTAGCTCCAAGTTTAGGTCTTTGGCCTATTTTGAGCTAATTTTTGGATATGGTATGAGGTACGCTTGCAGTTTCTTTTTTTCTTTTCTTTCTTTCTTTCTTTTCTTTTTGCATGTGGTTATCCAGTTTTCATGTACCATTTGTTGAAAATATTCTTCTTTCCTTAATGAATGGTCTTGGTGCCCTTGTCAAAAATCAGTTGACCATACTTCTGGGCTTTCTATTTGAGTCCATCAGTCTATATGTCTGTCTGTCCCTATGCTGATACTATACTGTTTTAATTACTGTAGACTTTTAAGTTTTAAAGTTGAGAAATGTGAGTTCTCTACCTTGATTCTTCTTCATTTTCTGGTTTTGGCTATTCGGTGGGCCCTTGCAATGCTATATGCAAAGGCTGTTAGAATTTTTTTTTTTTTTTTTTTGAGTTGGAGTCTCACTCTGTTGCCCAGACTGGAGTGCAGTGGCCATTCCTGGCCACCACAGCCTCGACCTGCTGGGCTCCGGCGATCCTTCTGCCTCAGCCTTCCAAGTAGCCGGAATTACAGGCGCACGCTACCACGCCCGGCTAATTTTTGATTTATTGTAGAGATGAGGTCTCGCCAAGTTGCCCAGGCGGGTCTCGAACCCGCAGGCTCAGGCAATCCACTCACCTCGGCCTCCCAAAGTGCTGGGATTACAGGCTGAGCCACCGAGCCCGGCCAGCTGTTAGAATTTTAATAGGGATGGTGTTGAACCTGTAGATTACTTTGGGTAGTATTGACATTTTAACAATATTAAGTCTTCCTATCCATGAACATGGGGTGTCTTTCCATTTATTTAGGTCTTCTTTAATTTCTTTCAGCAATGTTTTATAGTTTTCAGTGTACAAGTCTTTTACCACCTTGTTTAGATTTTTTTCTAAGAATTATTTTAAGGCCAGGCACAATGACTCATGCCTGTAATCCCAGCACTTTGGGAGGCTCAGGTGGGAGGATCACTTGAAGCCAGGGGTTCAAGATCAGCTTGGGCAACATAGCAAGACTTCGTCTCTACAAAATATTTTTTAAATTAAAAAAAAAAGAATTCTTTTAGATGCAGTGGCATCTAAAAATCCTTTTAGATTGTTCATTACTGGTGAATAAAAAGACAACTGATTAGGTTGGGTGTGGGGACTCAAGTCTGTAATCCCAGTACTATGGGAGGCTGAGGCGAGAAGATTACCTGAGTCCAGGGGTTCAAGACCAGCCTGGGCAACTTGGAGAGACCTCGTCTCTACAACAAATCAAAAAATTAGCTGGGTGTGGTGGTGTGTGCCTGTAGTTCCAGCTACTTGGAATGCTGAGGCTAAAGGATCGCCTGAGCCCAGCAGGTCGAGGTCATGGTTGCTGTGTACGTGCCACTGTACTCCAGCCTGGACAACAATGAGACTCTGACTCAAAAACAAAACAAAACAAAAAAACCCACAACTGATTTGTGTGTGTTGATTTTGTACCCTGAAACTTTGCTGAATTCATTTATTAGTTCTAATAACTTTCCTGTGAATTCTTTGGCCTTTCCTTTATATACAATCATGCCATTTGTGAATAGACATGGTTTTACCTCTTCCTATCCAATTCCTATCTTTTGTTTCTTTTTCTTGTCTAGAACCTCTGGTTAGTATCTCCAGTACAATATCGATCCTGAGCTTAGAAAAAAAGTTTTTTATTTTTCACCATTGAGAATGAGGTTAGCTATGAGTTTTTCATAAATGCTATTTATCATATTGAGGACTTTTCCCTTTATCCCTAGCTTTCTGGGAGGTTTTTGTTTGTTTGTTTTTTAATGAAAGGGCTTGAGATTTTTCCAGATGCCTTTTCTGTGTCAGTTGAGATGATCACATAGAGTTTTTTTTTCCTTTTTTCTAATAAAGTGACATATTACATCAATTGATCGATTTTATGTTGAACCACCTGGTATTCCTAGGATATCTTCCCCTTGATATGGCAAATAATCTTTTCAAGGCGCTGTTGGATTCTATTTGCTAATTTTTTTGAGGATACTTGGATTTATATTCATAAGGGATAATGGTCTATAATTTTTTTCTCATGATGTCTTTATCTGGTTTTGGTAACTAAGTAATGCTGGCCTCATAGAATGAGGTCATTGCTTTGTATTAAATATAAGCAATATCTGTTTAACCAGTCCTGTTGTATTTATGTTCTCTTTTTAAAATAGTTTTACATCTATTTATTCTTAAGAATACACAATAATATATCCTACAAAATTTATATATCCAATAGTTTTTTTGTATGCTTTTTTTGGTTTTTTTAGAGAAATCGTTTAGTTCCCATAGCAAGGGTCTTTCACCCAGGCTGGAGTGCAACAGCACCATCACAGCTCCCCACAGCTTTGAACTCCTGGGCTGAAGGGATCTACCTTCCTTAACCTCCCAAGCAGCTAGGACTGTAGGCACACGCCACCCCGCCTAATTAATTTTTTTATTTTTTGTTGAGTCAGAGTCTCACTTTATTGTCCAAGCTGGTCTCAAACTCCCGGGCTCAAGGGATCCTCCTGCCTTGGGCTCCCTAAGTGCTAGGGTTACAGGTGTGAGCCACTGTGCCCAGTCTTGTGTTACTACTTTAATATAAAAATGAGTGTTTACTTGAAATCATACATTATTCTGTATGTTTACTTTTCTGTTACATGAGTATGATTATTTAAGCAAAACAACCAACAGGACTAGTTAATAGTGGAAATGAGCAGTAATTAACAATAGGGCTGATTACACATGGCATGGTCTGACATAGATTGGGAGTGAAACAGGACCCCTTTTCTCTAATGCTCATATCAGCAGGACAGCCCATGGGATATCCTAGGCTAGCTGTCATATGCTATCGGAATGAGAATCCCAAGATGCAGTGATGGAAGGAGGGGAAACCTACCTGGGACCTCGGGTGGTCTCTGCCGCTTCTCAATGAACTGATGCCTTCCTTCCAAGGCCCCAGTTGGCTCCGTCACTTACCCATCTGGCCAGACTCTTTCTCGAGCAAAGCGCAGGAGTCAATAGTGACACAGAAATAGCTGGCAACTCCCCACATTTGCAGATGGCAGGACTTGCTTTCCACATCCCAGGCAGCTCCCTGAGTGGGGCGGGCCTGGCCAGGTGTAGACCCCTGACTGAGCCTGCCCGGGAGTTTTATACGTGGCAATAACACTTTTGGTATCACCAATTCTGGCAAATACAATAGACATTGTAAGTCTTAAAGCTCAAAGCCTTGACCACTCTTACCTTTGAAGCAGACAGGATCCATTTCTTGTTGTTGCTAACAGCAACATCCATCACCCAGTCATTATGGCCCTGAAAAAAAAATAACATTTAAAAAAGAATCTAGAGAAAATGCCTTTTTAAGAACAAAAATAGGCCGGGCTCGGTGGCTCAGCCTTGTAATCCAAGCACTTTGGGAGGCCGAGGTGAGTGAATTGCCTGAGCTCGCGGGTTCAAGACCTGCCTGGGCAACTTGGCGAGACCTCATCTCTACAACAACAAAAAAAATGAGCCGGGCGTGGTAGCGCGCGCCTGTAGTTCCAGCTCCTTGGAAGGCTG
>NW_007038851.1:6089-15215 GCF_000164805.1 Carlito syrichta | reverse complement strand
GCGGCCACTGCACTCCAGTCTGGGTGACAGAGGGAGACTCCGACTCAAAAAAAAAAAAAAGAACAAAAATAAAAGTCAAGAACTCGATGTTATTTACATTTAAGAGCAACTAATTGTGGTTCCCTGGCTTCATCAGCAACATTTAAAATGGAATACAAAGTGGATACCTGTGTCTATCATGGCACCGTGTATGTTTTTAAAAGTACTGTGGTGTTTTGCAGGGAAAAAAGAGTCTATTCCCAGCTGGTCTGAAATTTCCGTTTGCATTTTTTATTCTAGGAAATGCTACCCAGAGGTTCTATTAGTGAGGGGGCTTTTGGCCACAAGTAACCGCAAAACCGACCCACTGTGGCTTGGCAAATGGGGGCAGTGGTGTTCTCTTCAGGTAAAAAGGGGCTCAGCAGAGATAGATGCCATTGCTGGTTCACTCAATGATGTGCGGCTTCTGCATCAGCATCTCTCTCGTTCTTTGGCCTCTCCCTTATGGAAAAAGGTGGAAGTTGAGGCAACATAGTATAGTAGGAGAAACGGGAACAGGAGAGAAGGTTAAACTGCCAGAAATGACAAAACAAGGACTGGAGGCTGGAAGAACAGAGATGGAGAGACGAGGAGGAGAGAAAATAGCACTCCCTACTGGAGGACAAAAGAACATTTAAGGACAGAGGAGCTTAATATCCAGTTTTAAGCTATTTTTTGGCTGGGTGTGATGGCACATGCCTGTAGTTCCAGCTGCTTGGGAGGCTGAAGCAGGAGGATTTGGTGAGCTATGATCATATCACTGCATCCCAGCCTGGGAAACAGAGTGAGACTCTGTCTCTTAAAAAGTTTTGGGTTTTTTTTTTTTTTTTTTAATAGGAATCCCATTCTATCACCCCGGCTGGAATGTAATGGCATGCTCACGGGCACCACAGTCTGGACCTGCTGGGCTCAGGCAATCCCTTACCTCAGCCTTCCAAGTAGCTGGAACTACAGGTGCACGCCACCACACCCAGCTAAGTTTTTGATTTACTGTAGAGATGAGGTTTCACCATGTTGCCCAGGCTGGGCTCAGGCAATCCCCTCACTTTGGCTTCCCAAAGTGCTGGGATTACAGGCGTGAGCCACCACACCTGGCCTAAAAATGTTTTTAAAATAAAGATGAAAAACAAACTGTTGTTTTGTTTTGGGGGGTTGTTTGCTTTGCTATGATGTCAATTCCTTTTGCCTCCCTGAACCCTAGGAAACAGTTCACACAGACTAGTTCCAGAGGGCCTGACCATGTGCTGCTCAAGGAGACACAGCTTACTTTGGGTCCCTGGGGACAGAGACCAAGCATCCACAGTCACAGATGCCCATGAGATCACAACGCCAGGGAGTATGCAGAAATCTTGGGGTCTGGGCACCTGAACAGGAGCACGGAATGGGCCCATCCTGGGTTCTTGCTGGGTTGGATAACACATCCCTGTACTACAGAGCTGCTTTGATCTGAGGGTCCTCTGACTCGCAGCCAGAAGCACTCAGCTGACACCCCACAGCTTTCTGCACACGCCCCAGGGTGACACTCGTTCCTCTGCGTGGTGATTTCTGCCGTTCCTGGACACTTCCCACCTCGGGGTTTTTGCACTGGCTGCTCCATCCGCCCTTCCCTCGATGCTCGCTGATCCAGTCCCTCCTTGCCATCCAACTCTCAGCTCAAAGGCCTCTTCTCCAAGAAGCTCTCGCCTCCCACCCACTGGAGATCGGTGCCTGGGCTCTGTGCTTCTATCCTGTCGCCCTATCGTGGCTTCTCCACTTCGCTCCTCACTGTCAGTGATGTGTTGGCCGGTTTCTTGTCTGTCCTCCCCCACAGAGGTGTCAGCTCCACTAGGAGGCATCTAGGTCTGGGTCACCCATGGCTGTGTCCCCAGCATCCAACACACAGCACGGAAGGACCAGGAATGAAGCTCAGATCTTTTTTTTTTTTTGAGTTGGAGTCTCACTCTGTCGCCCAGACCGGAGTGCCGTGGCCACTCCCGGCCACCGCAGCCTCCACCTGCTGGGCTCCGGCGATCCTTCCGCCTCAGCCTTCCAAGGAGCTGGAACTACAGGCACGCGCTACCACGCCCGGCTGATTTTTAAATTTATTGTAGAGATGAGGTCTCGCCAAGTTGGCCAGGCGGGTCTCGAACCCGCAGGCTCAGGCAATCCACTCACCTCAGCCTCCCAAAGTGCTGGGATTACAGGCTGAGCCACCGAGCCCGGCTGAAGCTCAGGTCTTTATCTGATGCAGCATCTGTACCTTCAAGGAGAGCTTCCGGTAGCCTTCCCCTACATCCCAAATAGCCACAGTCCTGTCGAATGCTCCAGAAATGAGAAAAGAGCCTGCAATGCAACATGAAAGAGTCAGAGGCGGAGGTCACCTTCCCAAGCCAAGCGCCTTCTCCTCTGGTGAGGTCAACGCAGGCTGAGGATGCATTTGTGAGACAGGAGTACGGCTCACTCACGACACCGAAACACCTTCCTGGTGTGGCTCAGTGATCCCCAACCAATTACAGCTGATTCTTGTTGATTCACAGTAATTATGTTCTATAAAGTTATTGCAAACACTGAATTAGCAAATACTGAGCCTTTGTTCCTAGAGGAAATACAGGGATATGTTCCTGCGAGACTCTTGTCCATCAGTATAGAACCTTATTTTATGTGTGTTTCTCTTTATTTATTTTTTTTCTTTATTTCAATAGCTTTTGGGGCTTCAACTAGTTTTGAGTTACATGGTTGCATTGTATAGCGGTGAAGAAGTCTGGGCTTGAAATGTACCCACCACCCCCAACTGTGCACGTAGTACCCCACAGGTGATTTTTTTCGTCCCTCCACCCATGTGTTTCTATTTAAAGACACCTTATTTAATATGTGTCTTTGATTACATTGAACTCACATTTAGCAGCACTGTAACTCATGCCTGAACAAAGCTTATTCAACACGTATTTTCTCTGTAAAGCACACCACAGCATTCTTGTAGTTAGGACCACTAGATAGCACTTTAGCACTGTGCTTGGGGACATATTTTAAACAGTAAAATTACCAACAAAAAGGACAAAAGTGTGAGCCAAAAGTAGCACTAAACAGATCACCGAAAGGACACTTTACCACGTGAGAGTTGAAACAAGCAGGCAAGGGGCTGTCACCTTATGCTGCCCCAGCTAAGAATGTGCGCCTAGGGTGACTCAAATGTTTTGCTGCTCTGCATGTCTGAGAGTGACCTCAAAAGTGCCAGGAGTGTTGATTCGAGGGTTACAGAGATTTTCGTGAGTAGGCGAATTTGCGAACACAGAATCCAAAATAATAATGACTGACGTGCGTGATTCTGAGCCCAGTAAAGGCAAGGATAGAAGCTGGTGGGTGCCTCATAGTGGGAGTATGACTTAGACAACAGATACCTCTAAAGAGGGAAAGTTGTTCAGACACGCCCTTGCATTTCTCAAGCCAAGCTCCAGTTGCATGTGTGCTGGCTGGGGCACCCCAGACACAAAAAGCAAGCCACACTTCTCCGTATGAGAGAGCATACATTTGGCTCCTGGGTGTCTAGGGCAGCCACTTCCTCATTGGGGCTAGTTGCTCATGGGAGCTCTCTGCACCACCCCCGTTCACATCCATGCCCCTTCGTCTGGCAATAGTTTCCCAGTTTCTTGTGGGAAAACACCCCTGGCCTACGCTCAGTCTCTCTGCGTCAGAGGGTATTCATCTCACTCCCTAGCTCTGGGGGTGAAGCAAGGTACCCAGACCTGACCATCCAGAGCCTTTCATCCACTGCTAAGTGATTGGTTCAGAGGCGGTGTGTGTCCCAGGCTGAGCCAACGGGAGTCTTCCCTGGCACCATCAGACTGACCGTCTCTCTTTCTCCAGGACTACCAGTGGTCAGAATCGGGTTGGCCTGGACCTCCAGAAACCATCTTTGCCTCCTTGCGGGGACTGGCCAATACAAGAGGGAAGCTGAGTTGAGAGACAGTGTGGTTTGGAGTCTCTGAACCCAGCCATGCCTGAATTCAGAGCTGCTTCTGGATGTTCCCATTGTAGGAGTTAATAAATATCTTTTGTGGCTTAAGCCTTGTTGAGCTGAGCTTCTGCCATTGATAAGAGTGTGCCTTTGAATTTCCCTCTTGGCTTTTTTGTTATCATGGGGAAAAACATGTTCCCTTGCTGTAGGCATCATTGGAAATCGCCTCTCTGTCTGTACTTAGAAAAGTCCGTTTGAGTGGAACATGAAGAACTCTGCCCAGCATTCCCACAGGAGTGGAGTCCTGTGTGTTAGTTACTCACTGTCTCTGGCAAAGCAGCAGGAGCCGACAGAACCTTCGTGGCCCTGCATCAAAGTCACACAGGCTCCATGGTTTCGAAACTCCCCTGTGTGGACGTTCCATATTTTTAAGCTTTTATCCCAGGAGCTTGTACACAGGAAATGGCCGCTGAAGGTAAAACAGCAGTTCGAGATTGCATTGGAATGTGCCCTGAAACACAGGTGGAAGGGATTCACACATTAGCCTGCACTCCAGGAGGACCTGAAGACATGGGCAAAGGGCCAGGAGAGGACCTCATCTCCTGTGAGCTAATGGACATCATGCCTTTGGTCAGTGCCTCCCATGGTGCAGATGTGAATTGCTCAAAATGTATCACACTATCCCAGGGCTTCTCAAACACACCAGTTCTGGCATTTTTCTGGATAATTCTTTGTTGTAGAGGTCTGTCCTACATATTGTAGGCTGTTTAGCAGTGTCCCTGGCCAATACCCAGTAGATATTAGAAGCCTCCACACCCAGGTGAGATTTTTTTTTTTTTTTTTTTGAGTTGGAGTGTCACTCTGTCGCCCAGACTGGACTGCAGTGGCCGCTCCCGGCCACCGCAGCCTCCACCTACTGGGCTCTGGCGATCCTTCTGCCTCAGCCTTCCAGGTAGCTGGAACTACAGGTGCACGCTACCACGCCCGGCTAATTTTTTGATTTATTGTAGAGATGAGGTCTCACCAAGTTGCCCAGGCGGGTCTCGAACCCGCAGGCTCAGGCAGTCCACTCACCTCAGCCTCCTAAAGCGCGGGATTACAGGCTGAGCCACCGAGCCCGGCTCAGTTGAGAATATTACTCAGCAATATTCAGAGTGGCTATGGCTTAAGAAAAAAGCAGCTGAAAAGGCTGTCCACGGTGGTTGACGGATTAACAGCCTTCAGGCTTGGGTCTGGTTTCTTGTTTTTGTTTTTGAGTCACTCTGTTACCCAGGATGGAGTGGAGTGGCACGCTCTCAGCCACCACAGCCTCGACCTGCTGGGTTCAGGCTATCCTTTTGCCTCAGCCTTTCAAGTGGCTGGGATTTCAGGTGCGCACCACCATGCCCGGCTAATTTTTTTAGTTTTATTATAGAGATGAGGTCTCGCCAAGTTGCCCAGCCTTTCAAGTGGCTGGGACTTCAGGTGCGCACCACCATGCCCGGCTAATTTTTTTAGTTTTATTATAGAGATGAGGTCTCGCCAAGTTGCCCGGGCTGGTCTCAAACTCCTGGGCTCAGGCAATCTTTCCACCACCGCCTCCCAAAGTGCTGGGATTATAGGTGTGAATCACCACACCTAGCTCAGGCTTGATTCTGGATCGCCCTTACACAGAGGGCACTCCTGCTCCCTGTCTTTCTCGCCATGATGTCGGGCTTAAGTCTGCCTCTCCCATCCCACCTCCCTCCCACTCACCCAGCTGCTGTCCCTCTTCCGCCTTCATTCTTTATCTCCTTCTGTTCTCATCTATCTTAAATGCCATTCAAGAATATTTTAATGTTGTGTATTTAATCAACCAAATTTGGGGTTATTCATTAAAATCTGTAAATGTCTTCCTTTTTGGAAAAGAATCTCAAATTGTTCGCGTGCTTGTTAACTCAGTGTGTTTTTCCCGTGATTCTCACCTCCTCTTCGAAGCAGAGTTTTTCACGTGAACCTATGAACACAACTGTGCCTCTCTGAGTAGCCTGGATCATAAAGTCAATCGTTTTCCCTGTAGAAAAAGTTGAACAGAACTGCTTCCTAAAGCTCAGGTCGTAGTTTTAGACCCTGTCTTGGTTCTTTGTGAGGCACAGACTGAACAAGGCCACAGGAGAAGTATCAACTTCCCAGGGTGTCCAAGATAAATCTTTCTCAATCCCGTATCTAGTAGGCTAAGAACCACCCTGGCGTGTCCTGCATTTTGTCAACTTGTCTTTCCTGGAATCTAAACACTGACGTTGGGCTTTAAGCCAGGGCTATCTCTATTTTCCAGGAGGGACTCTTATTTCAAATAAATTCCACTTCTCATAAAAGGCCATTTTATTTGTAAAAAGTTTGGAGACAGCGCTTATGTTGCACTTGCAGTTATGGCCAAGATGGCATCCATGTACTTCTTCCTATTCCTCGGCTTAGAACAGCTAACAACCCTGGATGTTATTTGTTAACCAAACATGAGAGACTATGAAAGGTGGAGAGAGAAGACAGACCAGGTAGGAATCTTGGGACCAAAGCACAATATGTTGTGAGTTCCTTGGTTTTCTTTTGTGTATCATATATTTTGGGCTAAGTTCTAGGGAAGCCTGTAACCAAAAACTAAACTAAAAACCATAATGAGGGAAGAAGAATAAAAGGGAGGGGTGGAGGCCAAGAATATCCTGTTCTCCATAGCCAAATGGCCAGGAAAGGGATAGCCTTGGAAGACAGAAAACTTTTAGGTAACTTCCCTACTCCAGCCAAGCACCTCAGGAAAAATTGCATCCCACGCCCTCATCCATCAGCAAAAGCAGAATGGGGCACCCCTGCTGCCACCCTTGCCAGACTGCACCAAAGTGGCCTGCTAAAACAGTAGATTTCAATCAGACCCTAAATCTCAATGTCCAGGATGCAACTGAAAAGCACTCATCCTATCAAGAGCCAAAAAAATATTGACATGAATGAGAAAAACAATCAACAGATAAGTTCACTAAGATGACACAGATGTCAGAATGATCTGACAGAGTTTTAAAGCAGCCATCATAAAAATGCTTACATGGACAACTATAATCATGTTTGAAACAAATGAGAAGATAAAAAATCTCAGCAAAGAAATAGAAGCTATAAGAACCAATGGAGGCCAGGCTCGGTGGCTCTGCCTGTAATCCTGTGCTTTGGGAGGCTGAGGTGAGTGGATTGCCTGAGCCCGCAGGTTCGAAACCCACCTAGGCAACTTGGTGAGACCTCATCTCTACAATAAATAAAAAACTTAGCCGGGCGTGGTAGCACGCGCCTGTAGTTCCAGCTCCTTGGAAGGCTGAGGCAGAAGGATCGCCGGACCCCAACGGGTCGAGGCTGTGGTGGCTGGGAGCGTGCCACTGCACTCCAGTCTGAGCGACAGAGTGAGACTCAAACTCAAACTCAAAAAAAAAAAAAAAAAAAAAGAACCAATGGAAATGTTAGAACTAAAAAATATAATAAATGAAATTTTTAAAAACTCACTGGATGACTCAACAGCAGAATAGAGAGGAAAGAAGAAGGATTAGTGAACATAAGACAGAACAATATAAATGAACCCATATGAACAATAGAGAAAAAACAGACTGGTGAGAGAAAACAGAGCCCCAGGAATCGGTAGGACTATCACAAAAAATCATTAGAGTAACAGAAGAGCACGAGAGAGAAGGCAGGGCTTACAAAGTCATCAAAGAAATAGTAATAATGACTGAACTTTCACTACATTTGGCAAAAGATATAAGCCTACAGACTCAAGAATCTAATAAATCCCAAACAGGATAAATCTAAAGAAATCTATACCCAGATACCCCATAGTTAAACTTCTAAAAACCAAAGACAATGAAAATATCTTGAAAGCAGCCAGACAGAAGTGACACCTTATCTAAAGAGGAAAAACAATTTGAATGATAGTGGATTTCTCATCAGAAACCATAGAGGCCAGAAGAAAGTGGCATGACAGGCTTTTCTGTTTTTTTGAGTTGGCGTCTCACTCCATCGTCCAGGCTGCAGTGCAGTGGCACCCTCACGACCACCCCAGCATCGGCCTACTGGGCTCTGGCGATCCTTCTGCCTCAGCCTTCCAAGTAGCCGGAACTACAGGTGTGCACTACCACGCCCAGCTAATTTTTGAGTTATTGTAAAGATGAGGTCTCGCCAACTTGTCTAGGCTGATCTTGAACCCATGGGTTCAGGCAATCCACTCTCCTCAGCCTCCCAAAGTGCTGGGATTACAGGCTGGCATGACTGTTTTCAAGTGCTGAGAGAAAAGAACAGTCAACCCAGATTTCTATATCCTGTGAAAATATCCTTCTGTAATGAAAGGGAACTCAAGACATTTTCAGATAAAGAAAAACTAAGATAATTTGCCTGCAGACTTACCTTAGAACAATGACTAAAATCATTATTTTTAAATGAAAATAGTTTAAAAAAGGAAACTTGAAACTTCAGAAAGGAAAACAAAACATGGTAAACAAAAAATTTGTGTAAATAGTATAGACATTTCCTTCTCCTTTCTAAATTATGTTTGACAAAGCAAACAATTGTAAAAAGTACTTAATGTTTACTCTTCGCTGGGACTCTAACAAATACATGTATCTCAATATTCATAGCAATATTATTCACAATAGCTGAGAAGTAGAAACAACCCAAGTGTCCGTCAATAGATGAACAGGTAAATAAAATGTTGTATAAACATAAAAAGGAATGAAGTTCTGATGCATGCTACAACATGGATGCACCTTGGGGACATTGTCTTAAGAGAAATAAGCCAATCACAAAATAATATGTGATTCCACTTATACAAAATACCTAGAATGAGCAAATTCAAAAAGACAGAAAGTAAAATAAAGGTTACCAGGAGCTGGGGCTCGGGAGAGTGGGAAGCTATTGTGTAATGAGTACAAAGTTTCGGTTTGGGATGATGAAATAGTTTTGGAAATAGATAGTGGTGATGGTTGCACAACATTGTAAATGTAATTAAAGCCAGTGATTTGTACACTTAAAAATGGTTAAAATATCAAGTTTTTTGTTGCATACATTTACAATTTTTAAAAATAATACAATATCTCCCAAACCACTGAATTTATTTTAAATGGGGGAACTGCATGGTTTGTGAATTCTATCTCAATAAAGTTGCTAAAAAATGGAAGGGAGGGAGGGGTGGG
>NW_007038851.1:0-5542 GCF_000164805.1 Carlito syrichta | reverse complement strand
ACTTGCCCAGGCGGGTCTCAAACCCACGGGCTCAGGCAATCCACTCACCTCAGCCTCCCAAAGGTGCGGGATGACAGGCTGAGCCACCGAGCCTGACTAAACAAAAGAATTTTAAGATGTCTAGTGCAGAACATGAAATCAAGTGTGGAGCCCCGCTGAGCGTGGGCCTCTGTGTGACCTCAGATATCACATGCCAGGAAGCCAACCCTGTCCTGCAGCTGTGAGACTCCTGGCCTCTGTTTTTTTGCTAAAAGCTACACTTACAAAAAAGTCATGGATTCAAGGTAAATCAAAACTACCAAGAGACTGTTTATCTCCCTTTCTCACCACCACGCTCGCTGGAGCAATAGAATGGAGTGGGTTGGGACACTTGTCCGCAGCCAAAGTTGTGGCCTTCTCTACTGCCCTCACGCCCCCCCATGCCACCGCCAAGGGTTCCGGGGGAGGGGAGCAGGGCGCCCCCATGGCCCCCGACCCAAGCTTTCCCAGGCCATCACTCTCAGTAACAGAGCCCGTGTTGAGCCCCACTGTGCAGCGGCCCCGTGCGAAGGGCTTCCTCCACGTGTTATCTCCTTCAGATCTCACTGTTACTCAGTTTGCAGGTGGGGAAACTCAGGCCCAAGGCCCCCAAAACACAAGCCCGCACCTGCTTAACACCTGACCAGACCCCCATGGGAAAGCTGGCCCAGGCCGGCAGGGCTTGTACTGGAAGGCGGCGGGCAGGGTGACCAGTGGATACACATTCCAGGATGCGGACTTCAGAGCCTGCCGAGAGGACTTGCCCCCTTGGCAGTGACCCCTGCCAGGTTGCAGGCCTTGGATGATCACATCTTCCTATTTGACAGGGGATGCTGGAACTTCACATTTTTGTGAGGTCTCTGCACAATATTTTTCAGTGTTGGCTCACGTTGAAACAAATGCATCTGTGGCCCAGCCCCGTTCGCAAGCCAGAGCTGGTGTCTCCCCCGCACCATCCCCTGGTCTGCCTGTCTCCAGCCTGCTCGGAGCACCCATGACCAAGCTGCAGAGGCGTCCACCTGGGTGCTGACTTGCGTGGAATCCAGGAGGGCATGAATGGGGCTGTCCCCGACCCCTGCTGCCGGACCCCCCGGGGGGGCCCTCCTCACTTGGTGATGGTGACCAGTGTGGCCTGGGATGTAATATCCCAGATCTTGATGCTCTTGTCCATGGAGACGGAAGCCACCTTCTGGCTGTCGGGGTCAAAGCAACATGCTGTGATTGATCTCCTGTGATGATCTGCAGCACAGGGAAAGGGACCCATCACCACGCCTTCTGGGCTGGAGGCTCACACAACTCCCCAGCCAGCAACCCTGACAGAAACCCCAATTCCGTTTTTCATAAGGAACTACTCACTCGCACACATTTCCTGACTGCCTGCTGTGTGCCAGGCTTCGAACAGGGGGCACAGCCAGCCTGCTCCCTGCCGCCACTGAGCTCCCAGTCTGAGGGGGTAGACACCCTTGAGATGACAATGACCTGGTGCATGACACAGGACTTCATGACTTCTAGCCAGCAGCAGCCTTGCCCACCCTGAGGGGTCCAGGAAGGGCCTCCAGGCAGAAGAAACAGCCCATGCAAAGGGCTGGGGGTGGACTGGAGCTTGGAGAAGTGCGGCTGCAGCTGGAGTTTGCAGTGTGAGGAGTGGCGGGCTTCCCTACGGGGAGCACCTCCTTTTCCACCCTCTGCCTGCCATGGGCACTGTGGAGCAGTCCCATGTCATGGTGCCACGCAAGGTGTCATGATGAAAAGAAACACAAGGCACATGTGGGAAGCGTGCTGTGTGTGCAAACACACCCAGAGTTCAGGTTCAGGAAGGCCACGCAGCAACCTAATTGGTACCTCGGGAAAGAGACAGGATGATACCGCAGCATCGCGCTTTTTACTTTACATACATACATGTTTACAATGATGACAATCTTTTACCTTTTTATTTTGAGATATCTGTCAACTATAATAGCATGTAGACGTAAGGAATAACACAGGGAGATATTGTATATGCATCACCCAGTTCCCCCCATGGTAACATCAGGTATGACTGGAGTACAGTATCATAACCAGGAAATTAACATACGGTGCTTATTATTTTGTATATTTTAAAATATAAAAATGGTTAAAAACGTTAAGAAGGCTGGCCAGGCACGGTGGCTCACACCTGTAATCCCATCACTTTGGGAGGCTCAGGCGGGAGGATTGCTTGAGCCCAGGAGTTCAAGACTAGCCTGGGCAGCATAGCTAGATGTCATCTCTACAAAAAATAAAAAAAATTAGCTGGGCATGGCGTTGCATACCTGTAATTCCAGTTACTCGGCAGGTTGAGGTGGGAGGATTGCTTGAGCACAGGAGTTCAAGACTGCAGTGAACTAGGATTGTGCTACTGCACTCCAGCCTGGCCGACAGAGTGAGACCCCAGATCAAAAAATAATTATAACTAAATGTTAAGGCCAAAAAATTTTTAAAATAAAATAAAAAAGCAAAGCCTCCACTCAATAAGAGATGAGGCTTTCAATGTCTATATATGGTTGAATCAGAACGTTGTTTCATTTCTTATGAGCATGAAATGGAACGGAAAAGCCCTAACTGAAGAGGATTGGTGTTAATTGTGCTTTCATCAATCCATGTCCCAGGCTTTAATGATGCAGTTCAAATCATTAGATTTTCACTACCTAAAGCAATGGAAAGTCACCAGCAGTCAAGTGACAAGCAGCTATTAACCGTGGTGGACAGAGCAGACAGGGAGCCTGTACAACCTCACCTTTGACTAGTGAGATGGTGGTGGTATTTTCCGCATCCATTATGCAGATTCCGCGGTTCACATCCAAGCCTGAGACGACGTATTTACCGTCGGGAGAAAACTTACAGGAGATAACGAGAGTATCATGCCTGACCTTCCACTGAAATGGGATGACAGTGGAAAGGTTGTTTTCTCTTTCACCCAACCAAGGTTGTTTTCTCTTTCACCCAACCACCCGGGATCTGGGACATCTGTGATGATGGGAGTGTCTTATCTATGCACTGTCCTATAGGGCAGCCCCAGGCCACATGCGGCCACTGAGCATTTGTGATGGGGTAATGCAAATAAGGAGCTGAATGTTTGTGTGTTTAATTTGAATTAATTAATTGAATTAATCAGTGTGATGTCTTCATTTGTGTCCAGGACAGATGAATAGGAATAGAGAGAGTACCCACCGGAACTGGCAGCAAGCTCCTAGGAATGGCTGGCTTTATTCCTGTTCAGTTCAGTAAAAAAATTGTTTACTGCATGCCTGTCCCGTGGACTAGACACTATGATACCACCCCCGTCCCAGTCCAGCAGGAGGCTAGCAGCGCACAAGAACGGGACAATGAGCTACTCAACAATCTAGAAAAGGTGGCTGGCCGGGCACAGCGGTTCACACCTGCAAGTCCAGCCCTTTGGGCGGCCGAGGCAGGAGGATTACTTGAGCCCAGGAGTTCTAGACCAGCCTAGACCTTGTCTCTACAAAAAAATCAAAAAATGAGCCAGGCATGATGGTGTGTCCCTTGAGTCTCAGCTACTCAGGAGGCTGAGGTGGAAGAACTTCTGAGCCCAGAAGGTCGAGGCTGCAGTGAACCATGATCGTGCCACTGCATTCCAGCCTGGGTGACAGAATGAGACCCCGACCCACCAAAAGCAAAAACAGTCTAGGAAAGGAGTCTCTTTCTGTATGTTATAAATTATGGCATCATTATTGTGGCAGTTTTAAAATATGCCCACAAATTCTTCGACAGTCCTCCCTCTAAAAGGCGGAGCCTGATTTCAGCTCTGCATGTGGGCTGGATTTAGTGGCTTGCTTCTCATGAATAGAACATGGCGGACATGACAGCGGGTGACTAGGTTACAAAGAAATCACAGCTTGCTCCCTGCTCTTTCTGGGCTCACTTGCTCTGTGACATTCACTGTCATGTCCTGAGGGTGTTCAAGCCACCTTGTATCTCCATGGAAACCCACATGGAGATGAACGGAGGCCCCCTGCCAACAGCTCTGTGAGTGAGCCATCTTGGAAGGGAAACTTCAGCCCCGTGGAGCCTTGAGATGACTTTTTTTTTTGAGTCAGGATCTCACTCTGTCACCCAGGCTGGAGTGCAGTGGCACGATCACGGTTCACCACATCCTTGACTTCCTGGGCTCAGGCAATCTTTCCACCTCAGTCTCCTGAGCTTGAACTACAGGCACAAGCCACCATATCCGGCTAATTTTTGTATTTTTTTATAGAGAAAAGGTCTCGCTCCATTGGCTAGGCTGGTCTTGAACTCCTGGGCTCAAGCAATCCTCCTGTCTCAGCCTTCCAAAATGCTGGGATTCCAGGTGTGAGTCACCACGCCAGGCCTCCAGATGACATCTTAACTGTGACCTCACAAGAGAGCTAAGCCAGAACCACCTGGTTGGGCTGCTCCTCGATTTCTGACAATCACAAACTGTGTGAGATAATAAGTTTTTGTCATTTGAAGTTGCTACGTTTTGGAGTAGTTTTTCAAGCAGGAGGAGATAACTAATTCAGCTCTACAGTTGGCAAGGGGTATGGATTACCTGTGCAGCAAAGGTAAAGAAAAGTACTAAAAAAGTTTAAAGAGGTCAGGCACAGTGGCTCATGCCTATAATCCCAGCACTTTGGGAAGCCAAGGTGAGAGGATTGCCTGAGCCCATGGGTTTAAGACCAGTCTGGGCAACTTGGCGAGACCTCATCTCTACAGTAAATCAAAAAATTAGCCGGGCGTGGTGGCATGTGCCTGTAGTTCCAGCTACTTGGAAGGCTGAGGCAGAAGGATCACCTGAACCCAGCAGGTCGAGGCTGCAGTAGCCATGAGCATGTGACTGTACTCCAGCCTGGGTGACAAAGTGAGACTCCAAGTCAAAAAAAAAAAAAAAAAGCTTAAAGAAGAAGAAGAAAAGCATGTCTCACAGGAAAACTGGCCACAGACAAGAACATGAAATGTACAAGAGAAAAAATAAACATTTGGAAAAAGTTTCAAAGTCAGGAGTCACCAGTGCAAGTCTCACTTTCACCTACCAAATTGGCTAAAAAAAATTTTTAGGCATGATACCCAGCATGTGAGGGTCTAGGGTATAAGGTGGTCCTGCATCCTAGAAGGTAATTCTAAGAGCTCCATGTCTGCATACGATTTAAATGAGCAATTAAATCTAGCTATAAATCCTAATGAAATACTGGAGCATAGGTACCAAAAAAATGCAGACTTTTCTCATCCTGGCATTGTTTATAATAGACAAAAATAAAAACAGCTTCATGTCCTCTAACAGGGAGGTGAGGTCCAGCCTGTCCAGTCTGTTCATGGAATCTCATATGTCCATTCAAAAAGACAATGGAGGCCAGGTGCTCATGCCTATAATCCCAGCACTTTGGGAGGCCAAGGTGAGAGGACTGCCTGAGCCCATAGGTTCGAGACCAGCTTGGGCAACTTGGTGAGACCTCATCTCTACAATAAATCAAAAAATAAGCTGGATGTGGTGGCACATGTCTGTAGTTCCAGCTACTTGGAAGGCTGA
>NW_007038850.1:0-1514 GCF_000164805.1 Carlito syrichta | reverse complement strand
TTGTACATATGCTTCATTCATAGCAGTCAAAAACTAGAAACAACTCAAATAACCTTTAACAGGTAAATGAGTTAGCAAATGGTGGTGTGGGTACACAATGAGATATTATTCAGCAATAAAAATGAACAAATCTAATAAATATTCAGATAATCATACCAAGTAAAAAAAAGATAAATCCCAAATTTTGCATATTGCTTAATTCAATATACATAGTTATTTTTGAAATGATAATAGAAATGGAGAACAGATTAGTGATTGCCACAGGATAAGGAGGTGATAGGCATAGAAGAAAAGTGAATGTGGCTGTGAAAGTGCAACATGAGGGATCCTGCCATGATGGAATTGTTGTATTTGTGATATCACACTATAGTTTTGCAAGATATACCATGGGGGGAACTGGGTAAAGGACATGTAAGATCTCTCTGTATTATTTCTTCCAGCTATAATTCTCCACAATTTCTAGAATCTACAATTTTCTATAAATTAAAAGTTTAATGCAATAAGCTAAAGATCTGTGATATTTAAAATAAAAGAAAAAAAGAAATGGAGATATGAAAAAATTATAATATAAAATGAATATGAAATATTAAAGACTCAGTATGTCCTATTTTCAAATTGAAGGCAATTTCAATTATAATTTTAGAACAATGTAGTTATAGATAAAGACAGGCTAATTCTCAGATATGTATGAAAATGAAAGGAACTTAGGATATTTAGAGCAATTTTGACAAGTAGGACAGAGACTGAGGCTTTACACTGAATGACCTTTAGACCAAATCTAAAGCTATAATAAATAAGATCGAGCAGAACAACAACTGGTATAGATGAACAGATAAAAAAAATAATAATAACGACTGAAAATACTTATTCAGGTTTTTCTGTTCTTTTCTCTCTTTTTTTGGTGCTTAAAGTTTTTACTTTGAAAACAGCATATTTACATATATGTTAACAGCTTAGTTTTAAGTTAATACTCAAATACACATTTCAATCATATGGTGGAAAGTTTCAAGATCTCTGAAATTAACAATAGAAATGTGTGCCATTTTAGTTTATATGAAGATTGTTTTATTTTCTTCTGACTGGTTGTTAAATGTGGAGTTATTTTTGGTAACTAAATATAACTTATTGGTTAAAACTGCCTATGTTTAACTTTTATGATAATATTTACAATTTTGTACTTAAAAAACTGATTGTGCTTCATGATAAGGAAACATTTTATTTATAATGATGAAGAAAATTATACGTTTAATTCCATGACCAAGAGATGTTACTGTCCTCTCAGTATTCTAAGACAGAGGTCTATTTTCTTTTTATTTTAATTATAAAGATGTGGGGTACAATTCAGGGTAAGGTATACAAATGTTGATTATGCAGGAAGCCTTGTTGATGAGGTGAGCCCCTCCCTCCCCTAGCAGTTTCCCTCTACTGCCAATCCCATTCTTATAGTATTATAATTGTTCAAGGTCCACTTATGATAGATCACTGAGTATGATTGAAACTAAATCCATCCAAGT